>NC_084574.2:17512500-17757500 GCF_033978685.3 Nerophis lumbriciformis
TGCAACGCAATCAAATGTGCACGATGAACAAAAGGTTTGTAAACACTTAGTTTGCTCGTGTGATCGCATCAACAAGTGAGGTCAGGTTTGAAAATCTTGTTTTTATTGTAAGTATTGCATTTCCAACTTTGCAACCAAACATTGATCAGAGTGTTTCACAAAGGATGATCACAGGTTCAGAACAGGTTTGGTTGCCCTTGACTTCGCCTCATGGACCCGTTTTTTTCTTCAGCGACACTGGAATGGAGTGCGGGTTCCAAACAACGACGACGACAACAACAGAAACAAAAACAAAACACCGCGACTTGTACTTTCTCTTGGCCCGGCCGCTCAGCCCGCCCTGGAAAGCCACGCAGGTGCACTTTTAAGGTTGCTTGTTTGGAACGGAACCCTCTGTCGGCTTACCGAGATGTGCCGCAACGCGAGAAGGACGAGGGAACAAAAGGGAAGCAGAATCAATGTAAACTTTCTCTCAAAGCGAGAGAGAGACAGCGAGATAGAGAGAGAGAGAGAGCGAGATAGAGAGCGAGAGAGAGAGAGAGAGAGAGAGAGAGAGAGAGAGAGAGAGAGAGAGAGAGAGAGAGAGAAGAGAGAGAGAGAGGACACTGCGGTGTTCTAACGTGCTTTTGGCATTTCTTCTTCTTCAGGACTCAGCACCAAAGTGGTCACTTTCCGATTCAGCGCCAACAAGCTCAGAGTCCACCACAGGGGATTTGTTCTGGTCTTCCAATCCCCTTGTCCAAGTAAGACACACGTTGTCAACTACAACACAAGTCTAGCGCAGTAGGGAGGGGATCCATGTGGCCCGACACGTGAAACGTGACGAAGGAGGAGTGCGCGCCACACACTTTAGACGCCAATGTTGGATATTCGAAGATGTGTTTTGTGGCAAATCCAACTTTACCATCATTTTCAGCAGACTGCGTTGCAAAATGATTCACCCTCCTCTGGCCACATGAATGTCTTCCCTACTGTATGTTTATCCCCATCCTCCTACGAGAGGAAAGGGACTTTTTTTTTTTTGTTGTTTTTTTTTTCCCAAAGACCCCAGTTTGGGTAGTCGCTGGCTCAGGACGACCTCGTCACCCACAGGAGAAAAATCCTATTCTCTATTGGATCAGCAGGCTTTTACCGTAAATTCCGGACTACTTTTTTTTCTACGCTTCGAACCCTGCGGCTTATAAAACGGTGCGGCTAATTTATGGATGTTTCTTCACTAGCGGCCATAATAATGTTTTGCGTTCAACAAATAGCTTTAGACACTGAACAATTATTTGATTTGATTATTATTGTCTTTTTGACGAGTTCACTCACTGCAGGCTCTGAACATCTATGGTATTTCCTTCCGTTTAATGCATTGAACCGGAAGTACAAGTGCCGCTCCGTCTTCTAGCTATCTATAGCGTTTCTACTCGTATGATTTCTTCATTCATCACTCCAAGCAACATTTGTAAGTTTTACAATATAACTAAAACTATTAACACTAACTAAACTGTCCCATGTGTGATGTCTGTAGGAGCTATTTTCATGCATATGTGTACGTGCCATCGTAATGTTAATAAGGCTTGCATTGTTAGCATTAGTGTTTGCGTTAGTGTTATTAACTCACAATGGCAATCTTTTTGTATTGTTTCAGTTTCGCAAATTCCTCAGTAAATTCACCAAGCTGTCACCGTGGAGTTATTGAGTCGATTTGCTGATTGGAGAGCTAGCTTCCGCAGCTAGTGGACTTCTGTTTTGTTTGATCAGCCGTTTTACTGCCCTGTTACAGGCACCGTTTGGAAACAATTAAGGTATGTAAATAAACATTTATAAAATATTTCTGTGTAAGTAACTTATTTCACAACGTATATACCTGCGGCTACTATATATAAAAATATTTTTTTCTTCTAAAATCTAGTTAAATACCGGTGTGCTCTATAGTCCGGAATATACGGTAGTTTGGAGGGAAGCCAATCCAGTGGTTTCAAAAATGGATGACAAGACAGGCGATGACGCCACAACCGGCTCAGCAACTAGGAGCAGCTTAGGGGCCCTTTTACATTTCAAGTGTCCATAGAATAAAACATAAAACAAAAACAAAACAAACAACAAAAAAATGGCTACATTATATTACCGTCCAACCCACACACACACACACACATTTCCCCGAAAAAAATAAAGCATCAAATACACATAGTAAGGAATGAGGGGTTGGGGGGACTCAAATAAGTTAACTTTGAGTGGCGGAGAAATAAATATTCCACATTTCTCACACAATTCATTCAGTTGGAAAATGAGAGATGGGACAATAAAAAATAAAACCAAGTGTGGGCGAAGTGCAATTCTTAATGCCGGTGGATTTAGGGAAGGCTAACTTGGTCACGACCTGTTTGTTTATTTTTTCCTCCTCCTCCACAGATCACCTGACCACCAGTGGAATGCCACACACACACACACACACGCACACGCACACACACACACACACACACACACACACACGCACACACGCGCACCAAAAGATGTGTAGCAATAAATTAAAACGCTGCATCCTCCATGTACACACAGCACATGACAGCAACAAAGTAACAGTGTTTAAACCACGCCCACTGAGTGATAACAGTGTTTAAACCACGCCCACTGCGCTTCCAAACAAGCACAATAAAACACAAGTCGCGCAACGGAGGCCAATGTTCTATTCACGAGCTCGATCTACCTAACTCGTGTTATAACATTAATTTATTAAGCTATTAGTATGTACAAAAAAAAAAAATCTGCTTCTTGTTGGACGGTGACGAGCGAGCGAGCGAGCGAGCGAGGGAGAGATGAAAGTGAAGTGATGACTTGAAGAGTTATTGCTTGTTACTGCTGGAAAGAAGGTGGACGTCTCTTCAAAAGTGTGTTTGTCGCTGTGGTTTGAGGGTTTTGTGCCGCGTCGACGGACAGCTGGAAATAATTTAAGTGCAGGGTAGCCCGTAGGGAGGCCGGTGGGGGTGGGGGGCGCACACACACACACACACACACAAACAGCGTGCACACACATTCAACAGGAATGACTTCTGCTGTCGTCTTGGTCCGTGTCAGCTTGGAAGCGGAACCGCTTCCGCTTTAAGATGCGCGAGGGCGGCGCGCGCCGTCCGCATCCCTGTTGGCGTGATGTCACAATAGCACCGAGTCGAGTGTCCCCACGTAAGACCAGAGTTCAAGGGGCGGATGATGATGAGGAGGATGATGTCACCAACTTGTTATTGGTGGATTAGGAAACTATTTTAAGTGCATTTTAGGTCGTGTTAGGGGTCAATTCTTCAAAGACACTACAAGGAAACTCATTCATTTCAAATCGGGTGGGTTTAAAAATGATTAAAATCAGGTGTTTACTGTTCGCCGCTGCACTGCTTTAGGAGCTCCTCCTTTGGGGGGGGTTCAGCTGCATGGAGGAGCACGGAGGGGATGCTGTAAGCGGGCGTGACGAAGGTGAACAGACATACCAGATGGAAGGACAGGCAGTCGGAGAAAGAATAGGAGGAGGAGGAGGAGGAGTTAGCGGTGGTGGTGGTGGTGGTGGTGATGGTGGCGTGGCGCCTCTAGGAGGAGAAGGCAAGTTTGACACTGCAGGAGGAGTAGCCCTCGTCACTGGCCATGCTCTGCAGGCTGCTGTGGTCATCCAGGTCGCTGGTGCTGGCCGTGCTCACACTGTCCAGCTCTCCATGGGAGAACTCCGTGCTTTCCACGTCCACCTCGATCTCCTCTGCAGAGAAGGAGAAGAGGACATTAACCTCCACTCATCCACAGGCCTTCACACCTGCAGTGCATCCGGAACGCATTCACAGTGCTTCACATTTTGTCATGTTACAACTAAAGAGGCCGATATTATCGGCCGATAAATGCTTTAAAATGTAATATCGGAAATTATCGGTATCGTTTTTTTTGTTATCGGTATCGTTTTATTTTTATTTATTTATTTTTTTTTAAAATTTATCAACATAAAAAACACAAGATACACTTACAATTAGTGCACCAACCCAAAAAACCTCCCTCCCCCATTCACATTCGTCATTGGGACGGTATAGCTCGGTTGGTAGAGTGGCCGTGCCAGCAACTTGAGGGTTGCAGGTTCAATCACCGCTTCCGCCATCCTAGTCACTGCCGTTGTGTCCTTGGGCAAGACACTTTACCCAACTGCTCCCAGTTCCACCCACACTGGTTTAAATGTAACTTAGATATTGGGTTTCCCAATGAAAAGCGCTTTGAGTCACTTGAGAAAAAGCGCTATATAAATGTAATTCACTTCACTTCACTTCACACAAAAGGGTTGTTTCTTTCTGTCATTAATATTCTGGTTCCTACATTATATATCAATATAGATCAATACAGTCTGCAAGGGATACAGTCCGTAAGCACACATGATTGTGCGTGCTGCTGGTCCACTAATAGTACTAACCTTTAACAGTTAATTTTACTAATTTTCATTAATTACTAGTTTCTATGTAACTGTTTTTATATTGTTTTACTTTCTTTTTTATTCAATTATTTATTTATCTTATTTTATTTTATAAATTTTAAAAAAAAGGACCTTATCTTCACCATACCTGGTTGTCCAAATTAGGCATAATAATGTGTTAATTCCACGACTGTATATATCGATATCGGTAATTAAGAGTTGGACAATATCGGAATATCGGATATCGGCAAAAAGCCATTATCGGACATTCCTAGTTACAACCTTATTCCTGAATGGAATACATTCATTTTCTTCCTCAAAATTCCACACACAATACCCCATAATGACGATGTGAAAAGGTTTTCAATCTTTTTTGTTGGCATTCACGAATATGCTAACACGTTTAAAAGTGTCCGTGTTAGCATTTTTTATTTGCAACGGCATTCTTTTTCTATTGTTTCAGTTTCGTAAATTCACCGAAACGTCACCGTGGAGTTATTGAGTCTGATTTGCTGATTGGAGAGCTAGCTACCGCAGACGAGGACTTCTGTTTTGTTTGATCAGCCGTTTTACTGCTGTGTGACAAACACCATTTGGAAACAATTACCGTATTTTTTCGGATTATAAATTGCAGTTTTTTTCATAGTTTGCGACTTATACTCAGGGGTGACTTATGTGTGAAATTATTAACACATTACCGTAAAATATCAAATGATATTATTTATCTCATTCACATAAGAGACTAGGCGTATATCAGCAATCGTCACACACACACGTCAACCAATATAAATTTGGCGGGGGCGGGTCATGGCAGAAGTGCATTGTTAAAAAAAAGATGCTACCTGCTACTACTTCCGTACCTATGAGAATTAATCAGAGTAGAGTTGTTTAAAAGCGACACAGAGGAAGAAGATTTCATGGGATTTAGCGATTAGGAGTGACAGATTGTTTGGTAAACGTATAGCATGTTCTATATGTTATAGTTATTTGAATGACTCTTACCATAATATGTTACGTTAACATACCAGGCACGTTCTCAGCTGGTTATTTATGCCTCATATAATGTACACTTAATCAGCCTGTTGTTCACTATTCTTTATTTATTTTAAATTGCCTTCCAAATGTCTATTCTTGGTGTTGGGTTTTATCAAATAAATTTCCCCCAAAAATGCGACTTATACTCTAGTGCGACTTATATATGTTTTTTTTCCTTCTTTATTATGCATTTTCGGCCGGTGCGACTTATACTCCAGAGCGATTTATAATCCGAAAAATACGGTAAGATATGGAAATAAACATTTACAAAATCTTTCATATTGCTATATATCTGTGGCTTCTAGTCCAATGCGGCTAATGTATGTAAGAATATTTATTTCTTCTAAAATCTGATGGGTGCGGCTTAAAAACTGGTGCGCTCGATAGCTCAGATAATAAGGTATAGTGTATATAAAAAACACATTTTGCAATATGCATTTCTTTGCGTCTGGAACGTTCCAACGGACGCTCGCTGCTTTTGCCAGCGTCTCCCATGAGCGCACATTTAGCGGGCAAAAAAAGCAATTGTTGATGCACTGCTGCATGTTTAAAAAACTTACACAGGTAGGAGGAGCATGATAAAATGAATCTGAAAGTCGTGTAGTACATGCAAAAACCTCATTAAAATAAGGAGTTCTGCTCCACTTTTCAATAGTACGCACAGTCTTAGTAGACCACACACAACATGCGCAATAATAGTACACACAATTTTATAGTTTGCAGTTTAGCGTGTGGTATTTGAATCTTAGTGTCTTTGGTTCTGCTGCATCCCACATCCTCACGTACAAATGCATTTGGTGGACAAATGGTAATTTAGGCTATTGTCTAACAGCACTACGTACAGTATGCTGTTTGTTGGGACACTAACGTCAGTATCGGTGCATCCCATTTGTACTGGGAAGTCGGAATTTTCAAATTCCTGATCGGAAGTTCCAACTGCAATGCCTCTCGACGTCGGATTTCCTACTCGGAAAGTCAGAGATTCTCACCACCCCTGAGTTGGCTTTAAATACGGCTGCTCTGAATGTAAACAATAATATAAGCTTCTATAATATTAGTTATTAGCACTTTTGATAAGTTTTTGTCGCACTAAATCAGCCATGTATGATGTCTTGTTGAACGTTTATATACTGTAACGTTACTGTAGTGTTTTAATGTGAGATACATTGTACATCGCCAGCAAATAGCATCTGTGCATCCTCTTCATTCACTGTGTTTGAAGGTTGCAGAAAGAGTGCATGTTTTTTCATAAGTTGTTTGTATTCAGACAAGGCGAGGCAAGAAATGTTGATTTCCGACCTCGCAACTGGAACGCTCACAACTCGGCTGTGACGTCATTTCCAGCGTCAACCTGCAACTTCCGAGGTAAATGTAGCGCACCGTAAGAGTCTTTTAAAGTGCAGAGCAAGTCTAAAAGCAAATACATTGGCACACTTGTTCTCATCACAGTTACGATACAAGACAGTTAGTGACCTTGCATACCTTGAGTGGTGAGTAGTACTAATTCAAGCATTTTTGTGCACACAGGATCTCTTCGTTTTTGGCAGAAACGTCCAAAGTTGTCTGCTTAGTTGCTGTGGAAACTGTAGTAGTGTTGCTGGCTTTCCCCATTGCATCAGCGCTCATAAACTCACCTAGTATTGCGTTACTCGCCACTATGGTTACAGCTTTTTCCCCTTCGAATGGCTAACGAGCACTGCCTCGCCCATCTTCCAAATGTCAAATGTTTTACAGAACCGTTTGCATTTAGGGTCATTTTCTTTTTACTGGCCAAAATTTGCATATATCCTGAAAAAGCCATGAATTATTGAAGATGCATTGAATGGCATTTTTACCATTGTCACTCCGCCAGCAGAAATAACAAGGTAGTTCATACATTTTTCACACCATACCAAGTTACATTTTGTTATGAAACTTAAGATATATTTCCATTACTTTTCCAAAACATCGAAAAAAATATTACTTTTCCAGACCTTGGAAATTGCATTTTAAAATTCCATGACTTTTCCAGGTTTTTTTTACAAACCTTGTAAATGGTAAATGGGTTATACTTGTATAGCGCTTTTCTACCTTCAAGGTACTCAAAGCGCTTTGACACTATTTCCACATTCACCCATTCACACACACATTCACACACTGATGGCGTTAGCTGCTTTGCAAGGCCCTAACCACGACCCATCAGGAGCAAGGGTGAAGTGTCTTGCTCAAGGACACAACGGACGTGACGAGGTTGGTAAAAGGTGGGGATCGAACCAGGAACCCTTAGGTTGCTGGCACGACCTCTCTCCCAACCGCGCCACGCCGTCCCCAACAGTATGTTATGTACAGTATGTTCTTGTGCTACATATTCGCCAACTCACCTTGGTCAGAATCGGAGCGCTCGGAGCCGAGGGTGGAGCCCACGCTATCCATGCGTAACCGCTCCCCCTCCCCGGCTATTCCGCCGCCTCCGCCCAGCAGCTCCAGTTGGCGCTGGAGGTGCCTCTGCTCGCGCTCCAGAGACTCCAGCTGGTACTGGCTCTTCCTGTCCGCTTCTTCAAGTTTCTGGAGACAAGAGAAGGGGGTGAGGCGGTTAACTACTGCCTAAGTGGTGGTTTTTAAGGAGAGAAAGAAGTAGGGTCTCTAAACACAAGTACATTCGACAATAACACCTGAAATAGATACTAGATTTTAGAGGTGGCAATCTTTGGGCACCTCACGATTCGATTATGATTATGATTCAGGAGCTACGATTCGATTAAAATTCGATTATTAATTTATTTTCGTTTCACTAAATAAGCGTTTATCACTTGTAATATTAAAAAAACAGTGCATTTGTAAGAATAACATTGTTAAATTAATTCTCACATTTACTAAATTAATGGAAATGTGTGCAAAACTGGAACATAAGTGCCCTAAAATAAAGGAGCTGGTCGGATCTCTCTGTCAGATGGCTCTCTGCAGTCAGCCAAAGTTTAGAACTGTTTGCATTACTTTATTTACAATAAATAAATCGATTATCGATTGTTGACATTTACTTACTCCATGTCCAAATTGCGATGCATCTCATAAATCTATTATTTCCCCCACCTCTACTAGATTTGTTACTAGTCCTTTTTAATAAAGAAAAAGTCACTGAAAGTCTCTAGACACTTGAAATACCGTAATCTCAACAAAGTACAAACCCTGTTTCCATATGAGTTGGGAAATTGTGTTAGATGTAAATATAAACGGAATACAATGATTTGCAAATCCTTTTCAAGCCATATTCAATTGAATGCACGACAAAGACAAGATATTTGATGTTCAAACACATAAACTTTATTTTTTTTTGCAAATAATAATTAACTTAGAATTTCATGGCTGCAACACGTGCCAAAGTAGTTGGGAAAGGGCATGTTCACCACTGTGTTACATGGCCTTTCCTTTTAACAACACTCAGTAAACGTTTGGGAACTGAGCAGACACATTTTGTAAGTTTCTCAGGTGGAATTCTTTCCCATTCTTGCTTGATGTACAGCTTAAGTTATTCAACAGTCCGGGGGTCTCCGTTGTGGTATTTTAGGCTTCATAATGCGCCACACATTTTCAATGGGATACAGGTCTGGACTACAGGCAGGCCAGTCTAGTACCCGCACTCTTTTACTATGAAGCCACATTGATGTAACACGTGGCTTGGCATTGTCTTTCTGAAATAAGCAGGGGCGTCAATGGTAACGTTGCTTGGATGGCAACATATGTTGCTCCAAAACCTGTATGTACCTTTCAGCATTAATGGCGCCTTCACAGATGTCTAAGTTACCCATGTCTTGGGCACTAATACACCCCCATACCATCACAGATGCTGGCTTTTCAACTTTGCGCCTATAACAATCCGGATGGTTCTTTTCCTCTTTGGTCCGGAGGACACGACGTCCACAGTTTCCAAAACAATTTGAAATGTGGACTCGTCAGACCACAGAACACTTTTCCACTTTGTATCAGTCCATCTTAGATGAGCTCAGGCCCAGCGAAGCTGACGGCGTTTCTGGGTGTTGTTGATAAACGGTTTTCGCCTTGCATATGAGAGTTTTAACTTGCACTTACAGATGTAGCGACCAACTGTAGTTACTGACAGTGGGTTTCTGAAGTGTTCCTGAGCCCATTTGGTGATATCCTTTACACACTGATGTCGCTTGTTGATGCAGTACAGCCTGAGGGATCGAAGGTCACGGGCTTAGCTGCTTACGTGCAGTGATCTCCAGATTCTCTGAACCCTTTGATGATATTACGGACAGTAGATAGTGAAATCCCTAAATTCCTTGCAATAGCTGGTTGAGAAAGGTTTTTCTTAAACTGTTCAACAATTTGCTCACGCATTTGTTGACAAAGTGGTGACCCTCGCTCCATCCTTGTTTGTGAATGACTGAGCATTTCATGGAATCTACTTTTATACCCAATCATGGCACCCACCTGTTCCCAATTTGCCTGTTAACCTGTATGATGTTCCAAATAAGTGTTTGATGAGCATTCCTCAACTTTATCAGTATTTACTGCCACCTTTCCCAACTTCTTTGTCACGTGTTGCTGGCATCAAATTCTAAAGTTAATGATTATTTGCAACAACAAAAAATTTTTTTCAATTTGAACATCAAATATGTTGTCTTTGTAGCATATTCAACTGAATATGGGTTGAAAATGATTTGCAAATCATTGTATTCCGTTTATATTTACATCGAACACAATTTCCCAACTCATATGGAAACGGGGTTTGTACATTGTACAATAAGCAGCAACAATCCAACATATAACAAAACGATATGATATAAAAATACGTTATTACGAATTAATATTAACAGGTTTGGTTTTAAATCTAAGTTTACATTTTTGAGCCTTTATAAAGAAAATCATGATAATAAGTTATTCAATATCATACGATGACACTATGGTGACCACGCCCCTAACCACGCCCCCCACTGCCACATATATCTTGGCAATTCAGGGGAAACCCTGGCTTTTGTTTAGGGCTGCAGCTGTTTTAGTTATGGAGTAATCTAACAATCGATTTGTTTGATTGCTCAAGTAATCGGATAAAACACACATTATAGCCTTAATGGGTATTTTAGAGAAACTAGTTAAAATAATATTTATGCTTGCCATAAACGTCATTCTTTTTTTCTAATTAATGCACATGATCAAATTTGAAATAGGACTTTTAGCAAGTCTGTATTAATAAAAATAAAAAATAAATTAAAAAGTGTCCGCTGTTCGTATCACGGCATCCATACACCACCGCTGTCATGTGTGCTCTATCCCAGCGACCGTGCGGAAACAATGTTTGCGTATTTAAAGTTCCGGGCATTACATGAGTCGAATCGAATCAATCGATTTAATTAGGGATGTGCCGATCAATTAAAATAAAAAATAAACATATACAAACAAACCGATCAGTATTAGCCAATTTTCATGAAAAAGTACATGATTGCGAACGCCTGATCCCTTCTGGGTGACACTGAATTTATTTGTAGTACCCTGGCTGACAAGCTAGCAGCATACACAGTGTAGAGCCGCTCCACTAAGCTGATGATAAACAGCTCTACTGTGACAAATAAACTGCATTTCTTAGTATCTTATGTATCATTATCACTAGAGGACAAGGCTAAACATGTTACACACCGAGAGCAGGCCAGGAGCATTTACTAGCAAGCCTGCCAGTAATATTTGCATGCTCATAGCTAAGTTGGATGTTAAAATAGATTTAAACAACACCAATAAAAAAATGTTTAATACAATGTACAAAGTGTAGTTGGAACCGTGTTGCAGCAGTAAATAACCCATTATTAATAGGAAATCAACAAGTAGATAAATAAGAGTGTGGAGAGAGGATTATCTTATTAATAGGAAATCAACAAGTAGATAAATAAGAGTGTAGAGAGAGGATAATATAACAGCAACTGTTGCTGTGTCAGCATTGTCACTGCCAGAAGTGCACAAGGTGAGGGTGGATCAATCCATGAAATGGTGGTGTCGATACAAGGGTATCAGTACATGATCAATACTTGAGTGATTATATATTTTTTATTTTCTCAGTCTTCTTTTTTTTTTTATGTTTGAGGACTTTGACGGCGAAATCCAAAGGATTCAAATGAGTAGTATATGTTGCTTTTCTTTGGTTTGTAACAATTGTATGAAATAAAAAAAAGAATACTGAACTAGTTAAAGTATTGTGTTGATATTGTTGAACTGTCGATAGCACTCACCATAAATACATTGAACATTTACATGTGATCGTTATGAGTATCGGCCGATCTTATTCATGGATGACCGATATTGGAAACGGCGGCAAAAAACCCTGATGGGAACATCCCTGGATTTACTACTATTGTATTGTTTGTACAAGCAAAGGAAAACGTCCCTTTTTAAAAAAAAAAAAAGACGCAACAGGTGGCTGGGTGCTACAAGTGCTGCTGTGTTGTTGATTTCCTTTTACGTGCAACATCTCCTTCGACTAATATTTGTTCAGCTCCATTGTTCCTCTTGGTGTTATCTGGTCTATTTGTGTCTTCATTGTCCTGTGTCTCTCCACACTGTTGTTTCTTCTTTCTCTTCTTCTTTATCTACTGAGTCAAGTGTCTGCCTCACCCACCAGTGCACTTATTGTAGATTGCTGTCTGCGGGTATATCTGGAACATACTAAAGTTACGTGCACATCGCAGACATGCTGTCTATACTCCAGACAATCGTCTGCGTCTTGTTTATGTCATCACAACATCCTGTTTTGGCAATGCTGTTTTTTGTGATCAAAGTCTTTTTTTGGCGCATCCCTAGTCATAGTGCGCAAATAATAGGCTATATATCCATTCATACTGTAACGACCTGCAAGTAGCAAGGTGTAATGCTGGTTTGGTTTGGACTAGGCTGCAACAACTAATCGATTAAATCGATTATAAAAATAGTTGGCGATCCATTTAGTCATCGATTCGTTGGATCTATGCTATGCGCATGGGCAAATTATTATTTTTTTTTTAATAAACCTTTATTTATAAACTGCAACATGTACAAACAGCTGAGAAACAATAATCAAAATAAGTATGGTGCCAGTATGCTGTTTTCTTTTTCCAATAAAATACTGGAAAGTATAGAAATGTAGTTTGTCTCTTTTATCCGATTATTAATCGATTAATTGAAGTAATAATCGACAGATTAATCGATTATCAAATTAATCGTTAGTTGCAGCCCTAGTTTTGATGATGTTCATTGTTCCCATAATCACAAACGCACCATATGTGCCTGATTGGTGGAGAATGAGGAAGTGTTGTTGTGTGTTTGGAGAAGCACGACGACGAAAGTATGTGCACGGGAAGTAAAACGGCTGTTAGCATACAATTGGCAATTAAAAGAGATGTCCGATAATGGCTTTTTTGCCGATATCTGATATTCCGATATTGTCCAACTCTTAATTACCGATTCCGATATCCACCGATACCAATATATACAGTCGTGGAATTAACACATTATTATGCCTAATGCACTGCCATATTTATTATTGAAGTCACAAAGTGCATGATTTTTTTTTAACATGCCTCAAAACAGCAGCTTGGAATTTGGGACATGCGCTCCCTGAGAGAGCATGAGGTGGTTGAGGTGTGTGTGTGTGTAGGGGGGGGGGTGTATTGTAGCATCTCAGAAGAGTTAGTGCTGCAAGGGGTTCTGGGTATTTGGTCTGTTGTGTTTATGCTGTGTTACGGTGCGGATGTTCTCCCGAAATGTGTTTGTCATTCTTGTTTGGTGTGGGTTCACAGTGTGGCGCATATTTGTAACAGTGTTAAAGTTGTTTATACGGCCACCCTCTGTGTGTGTGAAAAGCCATAGATATTATGTGACTGGGCCGGCACGCTAAAGCAGTGCCTTTAAGTGTTATTGGCGCTCTGTACTTCTCCCTACGTCCGTGTACCACCCCGTACAGCGGCGTTTTAAAAAGTCATAAATTGTACTTTTTGACACCGATACCGATAATTTCCGATATCACATTTTAAAGCATTTATCGTCCGATAATATCGGCAGTCTGATATTATCGGACATCTCTAGCAATTAAAGTTAAAAATGGTGTCAAACTTTTGACTTCTTCTGGACACTACAATATATTATATTACTTTAATTTGTTTTCACAGAAACCCCCTTATTTTCAAGGTGTGGCGGCTATGATTATGCCATGGTGGTGCGCCACCACCAGTTAAGGGGAAACCTGATAGCACCAAAATTAGTCTTATAGACTTACAGAAACAACTGTAAACACTGACCAATGAAAAGGATAACTGAACATTTAACATGACTTTTAATTTTATCGAAGACTTTGTTGGCTAGGGGACAAGCCGAAAGAGGAGAAAAGTAGGGTGTAAAAACGTGATGCTACTAGTTGGCAAAGTTTGCAGCCGTGTGCCCTCCCAGACAAAATTGATTTTTGAGTACCCTGGTCTGTATATTGGGTAGATTCTGATCAATTTGGTGTCATTCCAACAGATAGTTGCATTGTAGTAAATTTGCCACTTATTGTTCAAATATGTAATACTTGCACACACCTACTCTGAATGCTTTATACATAAGTTCTCCAAACTGCTATTGACACAAACAAAACTGTTTTAATTGATAATAAATAATACATAAATAATACATGTTGTGATACAGCCCTAACTTTCAGCCCCCTGCAGTAAAAACTCATTAACTACCTACTTTGTCCTCTGCACACTGACTAGCTTCCTCTGTTTGCACGCTGCAGAGTGACGAGCGGACAGACACTGCGTTGTGCACCACATCGTAGCCTTATGTCACCGCTGTGGTGACGAGTGTGACTCTCTGCGACCGACCAAAACAATGGGCCATCGATAAGCGTCAGAGAGACTCAAGTTGACAGCAGCAGTTGCGGGACCAGAGGGGGAGAAGACAGCAACAATATGGGGCTTTGTTCGATTCTCTCAATGTTTCATATGCACGCTGCCCTTGCGTTGTGTTTTGGTTAGGGCTGTCAAACTATTGAAATATTTCATTGTGATTAATCACATTGTGTTCATAGTTAACTTAAAATTATTCGCAGAGAGATATAATTTTTCATCATTAATATGTGTACCCTGGACAGATCATTTTAAAGTTTTTATTACCATGACTGGACAATTAGTTTGCTTTAATGAAATATATATATTTTTTTACACATTATGCTTTTCAAACAGCTGAACACAAAAATGAAATAAACAATTTTATTGACAATAAAAGCAAACACCGACGTTGGTAACTTGCCAGATTTTCTATTTTGTCGGAATAAAGAATTTGTATTCCTGCTGTAGGAGCACTTGCATTCAGAAGAGGAGCTGCATACACCATGTTAAGATACCAGTTTCATGCAATAATAACACAAAGTGTGGATTGTTATGATCATAGTTTGATTGTCAAAGATGTTTGGTAATGTACTCGTTAATATTTCTACCTGAATAAATGCTTGGGATATTCTGTACATTACATGTTGTACAAGTTAATGATATTCATATCTCTGCATAACAATGTCTTAACCTTCTCTATTAATAAAAAAAAAAATTATTAGCCTGTTAATTATTCTCTATTTGAGAAATATCAACCAGAATATGTTATAAAACATTATTTCAGCCTGCCACAAAAATTCCGCTCTATAGGTGGGTTGCAATCACGTGACCTAGCGGCACATCCGGGCACTTGCGGGTTACAGGTGATGGTCTAAGCCCCTTTAGGCTACTGTATATTTACCTGAATCAGTGCAGATTTAGGCTTAATTCGAAAAGTTTAGAGGTATATATAAAAGCGATCATGAAAAAAAGATTTTAAATAGGATGGAGTGGATTTTGAAAACATATTTTTAATGATTTAAACCATTTATCATAACCAAGAAGTTACTGCTACCTCACTTTACTTGACACTTACGGTATTTAGAGAATAAAAGATCGTAGGCACATCATATCTTTACATATGAGGGGTCCACAAATTAAGCATTAATGCGTGAAAGACAAAGTTGGACTTATTCATGCATCGCTAAGTAACATATTTGATTGACATAACGAGTGCCGTGCTGCTGTGATCGTGACGCTAATGAGAAAAAGGATAAGTTTGTTTGCAGTTCATTTCCTGCTACAAATACTGGTCTCATCTACAATTCAAGTCCAGAGTTATTTTTATGATGTGAGGTATATTTTGTCTAAATATTTAGCTGTATCCCTGTTGTTTAGCATGAATCTTTGCTTGCAATATCAAGATGAAGTATATGCTGTTGAGCCTACGAGAGATTTATTCATCTAGTTTATTAATGCTATTAAGGATACTTGTAGATTAACTACGATCAAAGTATTGGACAGGACGTCGAAAATGTGTAATAAAGTTGTACTTTATATAAGAAAAAAATGGGCATACAAAAATGGTACAAAACGATCCTTTTATCTTGTTATCTGTTGTTCATTCATTCACCCGTAGGCTCGTAATTCTCAATCTCAACAACCACAATGCACATGCTCCCGGTCTTTCTAACATCCGGTTTGCCGCAATGAATTGTGGAACATGCAGTATTTTAGTTAAGCCTTTGTTAGGCTATGAAGTAGAAAACAACTCAATTCAATGTCAGTGTTTCTCAAATAATCAATGTCAAATACATGTATAATCCAAATCAATTCCCTTTTAACTCTTTTTAGCTGTAAATAATAATAGATCAATTTATCAGCAATTAAATCAAGCATGCAAATTATGAATGATCATCACACATGAACTATATAACCCATAAGTTACAACAATACTTTCTTCATGCTAACAAATATCACCAAAGACGCAATAATGTGGTCATCCGTGTCGAATAAAGCACTTGGCTTTCCTGCACAACAACAACTAACCGTTTAGTTTCTGGTATGAAAATAGACAAAAAAATACGGTGGATTGGATCAACAATCACAATATTTATTACTAGGACTGAACATTATGTTATTTTATTTGCACAACCAGGTGTTCATAAATATATTTAGGCATGGAAACCACAAAAGAACAGATAAATAAATAAATAAATGGGTTGTACTTGTATAGCGCTTTTCTACCTTCAAGGTACTCAAAGCGCTTTGACACTACTTCCACATTTACCCATTCACACACACATTCACACACTGATAGAGGGAGCTGCCATGCAAGGCGCTAACCAGCACCCATCAGGAGCAAGGGTGAAGTGTCTTGCTCAGGACACAACGGACATGACGAGGTTGGTACTAGGTGGGGATTGAACCAGGGACCCTCGGGTTGCGCACGGCCTCTCTCCCACTGCGCCATGCCGTCCCGAAACTAATTAAATCTCTTGTCCTTTCTTTATGTTTATTTCTGCTATTAAACACCACTAATATAACTTAATTGCATCCCAGAAAGTTTCTTAAACAAATCCAATGTTCAAACAAAGTGGTTTTACAAAGTGATTGCTGCAGACACACGCGGTCTGATTGTATTCCACAAGATGATGAAAGTGATATTTTTAAGTCATTTCCTTTGACACACGTTTGTTTTTCCCTGACATTGTTACCTTTATGAGTCACTTCTTCCAGGAACGACTACAACATCCAAGAACAGAACAGCA
This sequence comes from Nerophis lumbriciformis, assembly GCF_033978685.3. Lineage (NCBI taxonomy): Eukaryota > Metazoa > Chordata > Actinopteri > Syngnathiformes > Syngnathidae > Nerophis > Nerophis lumbriciformis. Next base: position 17,529,534 of record NC_084574.2, read on the forward strand.
ATACGGCATTTTCTACTCAAACTTTACACTCACTCTCACTTGTTTTAATGCTACGCCCAAGCTGCTTGACCATTGTGTGAATTAAGCCGCAAAAAAAGAAAAACGGATGTGACGTCATATGCAATCCTTCTGTGTTTCAACTTATGTACTAGTATTTATTTAGGTAGAAATATCACAGATTACATGACAAAACATATTTGACAAAGCATAATCGTAATGTAAGACATTTTTATTTTGTTACTGTAGTTAGACCGGATGTAAAGCGTAGCACTTTTTTTTTTTGAAGCCAGAAGTGCGTGATTTGTTTGAGAAGGTGTCGGACAACGAACCTGACTGCTTGCAATAAAAAGTGACTGACTAAGTTCCTGTCTACCGTCCTTCATTTCTGCTGAACTTTTATTTCATTTTACTAAAGCAATCACATTAACAATCTACATTTTGGGTTATCAATGCACCATAACTGTAATCTAAACACTGAAGCGAAGCTCCACCTACCATCGCGGCAGCAAGCATTTGCTTCAATGAGGACAGCTCACAACGAAAAATAGTTTTTTCTTGTCGAGAGAACAACTTGCCATGGCTTTGGACCTGATATTTTCATAGTGTACCTTTTTCTTTTTGCATTTCTGCTCGCAATTTTCCCTGCTTTAAGCTCATCAGTAACTAGTGAACGCAGCCAATTTTCTTCCACTACAAAATGGGCTGAGGGTCAAGAAGAATGTGTGTGCGTTAATCGCCTGTTGAAAAAATGAGTGCCATTAAAGGAACTTATAGTTAACACAATATCATGTTTACTTTGACAGCCCTAGTTTTGGTTGGAATTGTGAGAATGAACTCATGTTCTGCGTCGTGTATTAGCTTGTTTGAGAGTCTCATAGAGTACAGTAACTTTTAAGGTGTTTACTCACCTTTATATGTGCTTTGGCTTTGTTGAGCAGGCCCAGAGTGGTGTGGCGAGTGCAGTCCGGGCCCAGTGGGATAAGAGCCTTCAAACGCTCCAGACACAGCCGCAGGTGAGCTCGTCTGCAGGCGAAGTAAAAACAGAATAGAATCATTAAAGGGGAACATTATCACAATTTCAGAAGGGTTAAAACCATTAAAAATCAGTTCCCAGTGGCTTATTTTATTTTTCGAAGTGTTTTTCAAAATTTTACCCATCACGCAATATCCCTAAAAAAAGCTTCAAAGTGCCTGATTTTAACCATCGTTATATACACCCGTCCATTTTCCTGTGACGTCACACAGTGATGCCAATACAAACAAACATGGCGGATAGAACAGCAAGGTATAGCGACATTAGCTTGGATTCAGACTCGGATTTCAGCGGTTTAAGCGATTCAACAGATTACGCATGTATTGAAACGGATGGTTGAAGTGTGGAGGCAGGTAGCGAAAACGAAATTGAAGAAGAAACTGAAGCTATTGAGCCATATCGGTTTGAACCGTATGCAAGCGAAACCGACGAAAATGACACGACAGCCAGCGACACGGGAGAAAGCGAGGACGAATTCGGCGATCGCCTTCTAACCAACGATTGGTATGTGTTTGTTTGGCATTAAAGGAAACTAACAACTATGAATTAGGTTTACAGCATATGAAATACATTTGGCAACAACATGCACTTTGAGAGTGCAGACAGCCTAGTTTTAATCAATTAATATATTCTGTAGGCATACCCTCATCCGCTCTCTTTTCCTGAAAGCTGATCTGTCCAGTTTTGGAGTTGATGTCAGCAGGCCAGGGAAGCTAGGGTCCATCTCTGTCGTAGCATAGCTTTCGCCGGTAAAGTGTGCGGAACAAACGTCCAATTTCTTGCCACTTTCGCATCTTTGGGCTACTGGTGCAACTTGAATCCGTCCCTGTTCGTGTTGTTACACCCTCTGACAACACACCGACGAGGCATGATGTCTCCAAGGTACGGAAAACAGTCGAAAAAACGGAAAATAACAGAGCTGATTTGACTCGGTGTTTGTAATGTGTTTGAGAAAATGGCGGATTGCTTCCCGATGTGACGTCACGTTGTGACGTCATCGCTCCGAGAGCGAATAATAGAAAGGCGTTTAATTTGCCAAAATTCACCCATTTAGAGTTCGGAAATCGGTTAAAAAAATATATGGTCTTTTTTCTGCAACATCAAGGTAAATATTGACGCTTACATAGGTCTGGTGATAATGTTCCCCTTAAAAGGGTGAAATGCATGCAATGGCTTATTTTAGCAATGTAGGAGTAAAATAATTTGAACTAGTTGGACTTTCTAAATGCAGTTTAGTGCATCTCAGTAAAGACGGTTAGGGAATGTAATCGCTCACAGTGCTTTTCTTCCTCTCGTGTCAGTGTTAATCATTGGGCCTTTTAAAGGCTAAACACAGATGTCAACTGTTGCTGGCTTTGCTGTGGCAGCAACTCATTTACAGCCGAGTGCTAATGAGGACATAGCAAAGATTTCCACTTTAACACCCTAATGCAAGATGTGCGCTGTAATCTTGGGATGTATTGTACCGCAGATGTGCACTTTGTGACATTCTTGAAGAAAGCAAAAGCTCCAGAACAGGCTCGTGCTTTGTCAATAAGCTTAGTGCCTCAGCAGGTTACATATGGTTTAAGCCCCTGGGCGATATGTGATCCTCTGCTGGTGTTTCTTTCAGGCAGCTTCAGTTACCCCACTCGTCTCCATAACAAATACGCTTTGGATGATGGGCGCTGCCGTGAAGGGAGGAAAGGTGTAATGGCATTTCCTGGACCCTGCTCAACCCATACGCTCCATCATCCAGACAGTGCCCTATTGGGTGACTGGGGGAAAGCCTGGGGTGACATCTATCCTGCTAATGGCCTGGAGTTGAGAGATAAAGAGAGATAATTGTGGCTATAACGCAATCAGCGCTCCATTACCAGGAGCTGCTCTTTCAGCTGCCTGAAGGAATGGGTGAAGGACCATTAAGAGTCTGGGGGTTCAGCGAGTGACCCAAACTTATGAGGCGCAGACAACAAGAATTCAATGCTCCAACTTTTGCTCCGCTGCAATCCTCTTATGGTGCGGCATGCTGCTTTAGATACTAGTGTGGACGTATGAGTGCAGCCGACAATATCTGTGCTGGGATGGGATGGGAGGTTAAGCTGTGCATGAAGGCCGCTGATAAGAAGAACAGTGCAAGCCATTAGTACAGCGCAAGTATATACGTGGGTGCGCTTTAACCGCTCCTTGAGTAAAGGAGGAGGTGCCTCCATGTAATCTGCGGCTTTGAAAGTTTGGAGGTCACAAGACAAGCACGCAATACAAGCTTCTAGTTTAGCTGTTAGTATGATGACTATCAGTCTGGCTCAGGTCTTCTGTCTACGCCTTATCTTGTGCGCACGGGGCATAGCAAAGTTAGTGTGTCTGCCCCATGTATACGCCCACAACCCTGCTTCTATCAACATATTATCACCTGACACTTCTCACACCTCTCTTATTAAGCAACTTGGCTCCACATGGGAGATGGACCATGTCCGGCAGCTCTCTAATGCATGGCCAGCCTTAATCTTTTTCTCAAATATATAAATAAATAAAGGCTGACAGCAAGCCGAATAATTCAGCTGTCCAAAACGCAGGGAGAATGAAGAGAGAAAGTTAAATTTCCATGGTAACAGCTGCTTGGGACCATTTAAAAACTGCTAACATGCTGTGTGGTGAGTTATAAAAAGGAGGCAGGAGGTTTGTTATAAACACTATATTGTGACGGACTATTTCAGTCAACAATACAACCACTTAGGGTTGTACGGTATACCGGTATTAGTATAGTACCGCGACACTAATGAATCATATTCAGTACTATACCGCCTCTGAAAAGTCCCTTTCCGCCACGCACCCATGCCCCCGTCGTCGTCACGTCGTGTCATTGCTGGTTTTACGAGCAGACAAGCATGTTCGGTAGCACACTATCACGTAGTACTTACAAGCAGACACAGTGTGTAGACAGAAAAGGGAGAACGGACGCATTTTGGCTTGAAAACTAACGATAAAGGTGAAGTTATAAGGTGCTTTAAGACATGGCTAGCTAGCTAGCTGCTAAAGTCCAAGTGTTGTAGCTACTTCTGAATCACTAATCCTCGCTTCCATGGTGACACATAAATTAAGTTTCTTACAAGTATCATCCCTGCAGGACGAGGAATAGCTAAACATGCTTCACTACACACCGTAGCTCACCGGCTTCAAAATGTAAACAAACGCCATTGGTGGATCTACACCTAACATCCACTGTAATGATATCAAGTACAGGCACGTATCTAGTCGATACTACTATGATTATGTCGATATTTTTTGGCATCACAACATCTTCTTTCGTTTAAAAAAAATATAAACTATAAACTCAGAAAAAACGTCCCTGGACACATGAGGACTTTGAATATGACCAATGTATGATCCTGGAGCGACTAGGTATCGGATTGATACCCACATTTGTGGTATCATCCAAAACTAATGTAAAGCATCCAAACAACAGAAGAATAAATGATTACTACATTTTAACAAAAGTGTAGATAGAACATGTTAGAAGAGATAGTAAGCAGATATCAACAGTAAATGAACAAGTAGATTAATAATTCATTTTCTACCACTTGTCTTTAATAATTTTGACAAAATAATATAATGGAAAATGACACAATATGTTACTGCATATGTCAGCAGACAAATTAGGAGCCTTTGTTTGCTTAATTACTAATAAAAGACAAATCGTCTTGTGTGTTCACTATTTTATTTAAGGACAAACTTGCAATAAGAAACATATGTTTAATGTACCCTAATATTTTTTTGTTCAAATAAAGCCAATACTGCAATTTTTTGTGGTCCCCTTTATTTAGAAAAGTATCGAAAAGTACTGAAAAGTATCGAAATAATTTTGGTACTGGCACCGGTACCAAAATATTGGTATCGGGACAACGCTACAACCACTATATATTTTCTAATGTACATGATTTGTTCATTTACAATCGAATGTAATGACACACCCACAACATACTGTATGTGGGTACTTCTAAAGTCACTTCACTACAACTATGGAAAGCGAGAGTGCAGGACTGTCTTTAGTCTGTCAAACCAAGCTGACAAATCCTAGACCACAAAGACCAAGAGAATTATCTTCTACCCTCACCAAGATTGAAACAGACAACCAAAGACACCCCCCCTTAGCATTCCTGTTCTCCCTTGAAATGACACGCTTATCACGTGCTGCGACGAGGACGGACCACCCAGAGTCTGTGCAACATCACAAGAATCATTCAACACCTGCAAGGCAATGATGTTTGGAAGGAATCATCATGCTGTCCCTGGTTGAAGACCAACTAATGGCTCCACTAGCCATAGAATAGTTTGAGTCATACTGTAAACTGACAGTTCCACTGTATGTCCACATTAGCACTGATTCCACCAAGAGGTACAATTTGGTATGCATTTCCATTTCATTCCATCACAGACTGCTGGCATTTGTAGAAAAGAGGACATGGCTACACAAAAGAGGCTATGAATATGCATCCCACTATCCTCAGTGACATGTTGCTATGGCAACAAATCATAAGCAAGGAAAACTCTAAAGCAGGAGCCGTATGGAAGAAAATATATTCCCACGTGGGCCGGACGGGTAAAATCACGGCATAATAACTTAAAAATACAACTACGACAACTTTATATTGTTTTCCTTGGGCCCAAAATAGAACAAGCACATTCTGAAAATGTACATATCACAAATAATCCTCTTGAAAAAACACTTCAAGTTAGTTGAAAATTCTGAGGGAAAAAATGGTGCCGTTTCAAAAACACCATGAAGAACACAATGAATTTAGACTTAATCTCAGTGTATCTACAAAGCAATTACAACTTTAAGTCACAGCCCATCTAGGATTAAACAAAAACAAAAGGCATAAATAAAAACTCTTCTACGTATTAATTACCTCAATTGTCATTTCCACATATTCATCCTGTGCTAACTCAACAAACCACACAAACTGAGGAAGAAAATATTCAGAAGGGTCGAGTTACTCCCTGCCTTCTAGGCATCACTGTGTATTGATAGAAAAATAACAGCTGTGCAATGTGTAAACAATTTAAAAAAACTTAAAAGACTGACAGTATTGCAGTAAATAACACACTGTTCACTTTCTTTATATTTTCACAGAAGATAATCATTTTCACAGAACTATATCAATTAGCAGTGTCTCATGTAGAATTTTAAGTGGGGTTACCAATTGTTTATTTTACTCCTGTTTGTTGTTCATTGGGTCGAGTGGGAGGAGTCGCAGCCCCACTTTACCGTGTAACTCTTGCTTAGTATTCTTGCTCGCCCCGGTATAAACTATTTGCTTGCCTAACAATTGTTATTGCGACATCCAGTGGACACATAGAGAACAGCAGTTTATTTATTTTAAAACTGCAGCTCAATTTTACTCTCAGCAAACTCCTCTCGCAGGCCGGATTGAATTTGTTTGCGGGCCTGATCCGGCATGTTTGACATCCCTACTCCAAAGCATTTGCTTAATCTAGCAGCAGATAGTTTTCTCGAAAAAGTGATGCGGCCGCACGTTGACCCAGTGGTTAGCACGTTGGCCTCACAGCCAGGAGATCAAGGGTTCAAATCTCTGTGTGGGTATCATTGTGGTGGAGTTTGCCTGTTCTCCCAATTTGTGTGTCTATGATTTTCCGGGGTAGTTCGCCTTCGTCTCACATTCTAAAACATACATGTTTGGTGAATTGGACACTCTAAATCAGGGTTATTTAACACATTTTCTTTTGTGTGGCCACATTTTAAGAAAGCTAAGGACTTCTCTCTTGACTAGTTTTTTTAATTTTGTATATTCCTAACAACCAGCATCCTATACAGCACACACTTGATTTGTTTGTCTATTTATTTAGTCAGTGTTCCAAAAAAAAAAATAGCCCTATCTATACAACAGGAGCAGTCTGCCGTTTTTAAGGTCCTCCTGCATTATCTATATGACAGCTATTTCAAGTCTTTTAAACTAAACTTGTGGGCTGACCTAGTGTCATTTCCTGGCAGGATTTGAAAAGCCATGCTCTAAACTGTCCATAGGTGTGAAGGCTTGTAATGAATGTGTCCTGAATTGACTGGTGACCAGTCCAGTGTTTGTTCTCTCTCTCCCCAAAGTCAGCTGGTTTAGGCTCCAGCTTGCGTGTGACCCTAATGAGGACAAGCAGTATTTGAAAATGGGTGAATCCTCAGAATCCTCTAACAGTCCTCAGAAAGAATCCATGACGTCATTTTATAGAAGAGAAACTCATGTCCAATTTTTGGTACAGCCTGTCCTGTCAAAGCACTACGAGTTCTGGTTCTCTTCTCTCTAGTGCTATCTTTTGTACTGTGTGATATCTCCTGTTTTAGAACACAAGTGGCTGGCTGGCAGCACATTGCCTTCAAACACCCTGAATGTGCCTTTCAGTGATAGACGGGATTGTAAAATGTCTACGTGGCATCGGTCATGATGTCTGGACATACGCCAGGCTCTTGTGAGGAACACTGTGATAAGTACATAACATTTCATGACTACAGGAGGATAGGCAGTGGGTTTTTTATTTATTATGTAAGCAACCTACAATTGTGTAAGCAAAGTCAAACATGGCAGGCTAGTATTACATGGACAATAGGGTCGCAGGTTTATCATGTACATGTTCCTTGCCGACATTATCTCTAGATGTGCCACTGAGAGATTAAAGGTCATGAGCTAGTAGCTAGTTGTGAAGCCCTCTCTAAAGGTTCTAAGCACCAGAAAATTATAGATTATCATGTAGAACTGCAGAGTTTAAGAGAGCTTAAGCCTAAACCAACAGTATGAGTGGATTCTTGCTACCATAAATGGTGCCCACTGCAGCCAGAGGGTCCATTCTTTCTGTCACTCTTTATGATAGATCGACTACTTAGGCCCCGTTTACACTATCACTACCACTACCCAGGGTAAATCTCAACTTATCTTATCCGTGTCCACACACAACAATGCCACTGTTTTAGACCCCCTACCCCTCCGTCCGCCGGCGCAACGCGACTTAGTATGCATGCGCGGAAAATGCACACGTCATAATCACCTCCAGTGTTGCTTTGTGTGCAAGTTCTTAAATTTAACTTATCTGAACAATATCCAGTGTTGTGGTATTTCAATTAACTGGAATCCAGTGTGCTGTGGGGCCATATTGTAGTGAATCACACCTAAGCCATCATAAATTAATAAAATCTTTATTGGACACGTAAACAATGTGATAAAAAACATTTTACATCAATCAAACTAGGGATCTAGATATCTGGTCAGGACACTCACTCTTTTGCCTTCACCTTTATTGTCCATTCGTTTTTGGTGACTTTATATAGTCTGGACCGAGACGTTGAGTCCGCGACATACATGCCGGACAATAACTGATACAGTCTGTTTTGCCAGTCTAAAAGCATTTGCCGTTTTCCATAGTCTTCCCTCGACGGTCGGGTAATACAAAGCACACGCTACCTTTTTTATCACATCCACGGGAGCTCGCATTCGCGTTGTCGCTCCGTCGAAAAATAGACAAAGTTTTTCGTTCATTCGAAAGTTCTCTTTCTGTCTGAGAAGTGTTGTATCCCAAATAGCTGCAATCGCTTTCTCTTAAGGTACCGGTATTCATGTGTGATTTTCACAAGCGTCTATACAGACGGAAGGAGAAACACGGCATTTCTGGTTGACTCACCTTCATATTTCCAACAATTTATTATGAAGCTGGCTGTAGCGCGTTCTTTCTGACATCACTTCCTCTCCGAACTCAGTTTGTAAACGATCAATGAGTCCATACAAAGCTAAGTGCCGGAGATTCAAAAAATACACGGCGCATTTACCCGTGTAAAAATTTGTCCGAGGATGGGGACCTTGAACGCTGGTTTAGTGTGGCTGAAACGGGGCTTAGGCTAAATAATTATTTGTTTAAGGGGTTAAACGACATAGTGTAGACATGGTCTTAGAAATGACAGATTCCTATAACGTAAAGAGCTATGGAATTGGTCTACAGTCCATGTAATTTACTGTATGTTGGTGAAAATGTCAAAGGACAGCTCTTGTATTGAGGCTCATGTTTGATTTCCCAGACAAATGTGGCACTTTCAACCATACATGTGTACTGATTGTTGTAAGTCTCTATGTTTGTGTGTGTGGGGCGGGGGCCGCTTGTGTTCCTGATGGTCCCCAGATGGGTACGCAGGAGGGTAGCTCTGACTTTTGGCTTTGACATGTGAGCGAGCAGCCAGCCGACCACGGGTCAGTGCTTCCTATATCTCCTCCGCATCCACACCCCTCCCTCATCTGGACTCCCTGCCGATCACATGGGCACTGTTCCTTGTCTACGGCAAGGTACTGAACTTTCGCTTATTTCCATTTGAGAACCAAGCCAATGCATGTATTGCAATTAAATTTGTGACACAGAGACCATTATGCACTGACCACTGTCATTACTAGTATGCAACTCCCTCTCTTGGTAGCAGCTTCACTCGAGTTCTGCAATGTGACAAACTGCCTCCAATGTGGGTTTTATTTTAACAGAAGCACTTTGATTCTCTCTCCAGCTGGTATATGAAAGCAGCCCACCTGCTCTTACAGAACCAACGCACATCACATGTACATCTATTTTTCTCATTTCAAAGAAGTGTGGCTCACCACTCAACTCCCTCGCTCTGCTATTGTCACACATACACACACAAAAAGCAACTGTCCAGCACACTAACAATATCACATTCTACACCAAGGCACACAAAATAAAACACAACCCACAACATGGAGATAACTAGAACAGTTGCTGCCGCCCTGGTTTAAAAATATTCCAACAAGGCTAGAATCAGAGAAGTGTGGGAATGTAAACAGTAACCTTTTGAACATGAAGCCTTGGCAAAATGTAGTTCTGCAAACACTGCTGTGGTTTACAAAACACCATGGTACCTCGCTCCTCAAAGTCAGCTGGTATAGGCTTCATTTCTACCTGTGTCCCTGAACAAGATAAAGCTGGGAAAAATATGTTTTTGTATGCAGCGAACAAACTTTGTTTTAATGTCATTATAGGTTTGATTTTAAATGTAAGCTGAATGCAATAGTATTGACGTTACATGCATTTCAGCAGCACTGATATACTGTGAATGAATTAACTGCAATAAAACAAGCCAGGGAAAAGACATGGAAAAAATGTTTTTGTTTTTGTTTTTTTTAACAGCGACTATAAACAAATCCGAGTTTTTCCTTATTCTTCATTCATTGACTCCTGCAGCAGAACTTTAAGCTCAAGCCCCAGCGAAAAAGAGGGAAAAAAGGCTGTCCTAGATTCCAAACTTGCGAATACATAAATAATAGATAACTTCTCAGGCTGAGATGTCTGACATAATTACTGGCTGTACTCTTAAATGGAGGGTCACATTTCCAGCCCAGATAACAGTCAGTACACTTCTCCATGGCAAATCCCCCACTCTTTCAACACACACTTTGACCCAATTTTATTACATCCAGAGGGAGAGAAAATCTGACCCTTGACCCAGTTATTATACTAATTACACATCAGCCTTGTCTCACTCAGAGGTATATCTCCTAAATTGACTTCAAGAAAGGAAACTACTGCGCCCGATCTTTTAAAAGAAAATAAAGACATAGAAGTAACTTTGCTTGGCAAAGGATATCAACTTTACCTCTTCTTTAGAGTCAAGCCTCATTGGAAGCAGACAAAAATCCTAATTCACAATGACAGTGTGAAAGATTAGAGAAACATGTTTAGAGTATTTTGTAATGCAAAGCCTTATTTAAAGCAGTCTAATCCGTGTTCACTGGGCACTACATTAAGTCAATGTCAAATTATCCCACGGTGGGGAGGAATGCAATTAAATCAAACCCACTAGGTGTGCACACAGTTTGTTTTGCTTTCTGTGCTACATCACCCCCAAGTTGACTCGTTCACTTAAAAATAGCAAGGGCACGGTGTAGCCGGTTGAAAATGTCCAGACCAGCAGTCAAAGGAAAATCACAAGTTAAGCATGCCCACATCAAACTTAAGGGGAAAAAAAGCATGTAAACATGTGCCACATGAATACGCACTGCAGATGGTGACATGCAATATAAATGGAGAGGGGAAGGGCTCAGCTCACGTGGTAGTTCATACATCCATCCCCCATGGTGCTTTGCTGGGACTTATCCCATCGTGTTTAAACTCTGCCAAGGGCAGATGAGTGCATGTATTTTAAGGGCATCACTTTATAACTGGTGTTCTACCAGGGGAAACTTCACGCTGTTAATCAACATAATGACTTGGATCAACAACATTAACTAAATACATTTTTCACACATTATAAAGCTACATATTAATCCACACCAAGCTTCTCTGAGCTGGCACAGCAATTTAGTAGATAGTTGATTAGCCCAAAAAGTTGCTTTTTTGAAATTGTATAATCAAAAGAAGGCCTCTGCTGGGATTCTTAACCCCCAATCTTTCTGTATGACTCTGTTTCATGGAACAGGGCATCCTTCTCTCTCTTTCTCGCTCACATGAATGCACATAGTCACATGTTCCCCCATACAAACTCATAGAACCTGACTGAATAGGCTGTTTTAATGGGGAAGCTACCACTCTGTACTGCTGGAACAGTCATTACAGAGCCACCAGCCTGGGCGCCAAACTGGGTCCCACCATATATGCTTTAGTCCACAGGTTTATTATGTTAACCATGAATAGTAAGTTCAGTAAATGTCTATTTATTCATTCATTAATTTGACAGGGACAGTACAATTAAACATTGCTACCCATAGGTAACCAATGTCAAAGTACATAAGACTTCTAGCCACAGGCTAATTTGCAATCCCCATCCCTGGTTAAGCTTTTAAAGAAAATTGGAGAAAAGTAAAAAACACAAACAAAAGGATTAAGACACGTACAAAATAAATATACATTAAAAATAATTGGCCCCATTTGTCCATACTACATCCAGTTCTAGTGCTCACAATTCTAATTTTCCTTAAGCCACTTTTTCAGTTTTGTGGAGAAACTTTTAATGTTCGACTGTGACTTTAACTCCAGTGGCAAAGAGTACCACAGATGTGAGGCCTTCATTGAGAACGCAGACTGAGCCAAAGTCGTCCGGCACCTTTCCACTCTACAACTCCCACCGACTGCAGCTCGAGTCTGCACACCTTCACTACTGTATCTTTGTATTTCTTTGCACATCACATCAGGGGCTAATCCATTAAGACACTTAAAAAAAATTGGTTTTAAAAATGAGAAATTTATAAAATTATCAAAACTCATCATGTTATATTTTTGGGTAATATGGCAGTGATGATGCTTCATTGGTTTTTGGTTAAATATCTTTAGTGTTTGTTTTTATGATGACAACAGAGGCTTCACTACACATTTGGAGGCCTGTCCGCAGACGATGGCACAATAAGACATATGGGATAAAATCATTGCATGCATGTAAACTTGTGCAGCTTACAGTTTATATTTCTTTTTATGGTCTCAGTCATTTTTTTTTAATATGGCCATCAAATTTTAGCTCAGGGTCCAATATAACACCCAAATATTTAAATTCCTTTACCTGGGCTATTTTATTTTGATTAATGCTGACCTGAATTTAATTTAACGAATGTTTCCTCAAAGATAAACACATTGAGACTGTTTTGTTATAATTTAGAGTTAAACAGTTATTTTGAAGCCATGTTGATACTTTAGCAAGCTGTCTGTTTAATATCTCTGAAGCTTGTGGGTGTCGGCTGCCAAATAAATGATTGCATCATCTGCATACATTTGGCAGATAGTATTTTTGCCAATATTGGGGAGGTCATTTATATATATACTGAAAAGCAGCGGGCTTAAAATAGATCCTTGTGGCACACCCAAATCACAAATTTATTACGTCTGATTTTACACCATTTATTTGAACACATTGTTGTCGCAATTCAAGACATGATTTAAACCAATTTATGGTTTGTTTTGATACATTACATTGTTTTAATTTGGTCATCAAAAGTAGGTGATTTACAGTGTTGAACGCTTTTAAAAAATCTAAAAATACTGCTCCAACATAGTTTACCATTGTCCAAAATACATTTGATCATTTCGGTGAAGTGGCACACAGCCATTTCAGTAGAATGTTTGGTCCGGAATTCACCAATGGAGACTCAATTATATGGAGCAATATTCTGGATTTGGCAAGGAAATGTATGGCAATACTCTTTTAGGCAAGTACTACCCCACCTCTAAGTCAGCCATAGTTTTTATTTCTACTAACAAGACAAGTTTTAGCTCATCAAAATGGAAGAGAACCATTACTGAATTGCCAATGCTCCCTCGGAGGATGAGAACTACATCCAACCAACATCCAGATCTGATTTAAGAAAAATGCTGAAAAAGTTTGTGTGTTAGGAATGTGGTTCCAGACATTCACTTCCAATATGAGAAAACCAAGCAACATGTGTTTGAAATGCCATATATGTAATGGTATGGTTCGAATTAGGGTAGTATTATTTGTACAGATGCTGTGCTACAAGGCCACAGTGAGTAATCTTTACCCTCCTATTGACAGTAGTAAAATAAATCCTGTAGTCCTTTTTGTAAATTAGACAGCGGGTTGTTGAGGGAACTGTGCAAAATACGGAAATCTACGTCCTAATTTCCTACTTGTGGTCAGTCACACACATCACCGTTTATCAATACCACAGTCTTTAATAATTCAGTACCAAGACACATTTCTTTCCAAGGTTACAACTCCCTCCTTGGTCTTGAGGCAAAGACTGATCTGTGTCTTTTCCATTCTTTCAAAAGTTAAAAGTTTTGTTTTGTTTTCTGCAAACACAACAGTTAGCCCAGCACATATCCATGAGATTCAAGATTGAAAATTAATTCATCTACAGCCATCATGGGCTTTTTCTCTTCTGTCTATGATTCTCTCATTTCCTTTATGAAATACGGACAGATGGGAAAACTGCGGAAAGAGTTGGAGCGAGATTGAGTGGGTGAGAGATGTAGAGGATGGGGGAGGAAAGGGGTGCTGTGTTTGTAATCTGCCCAGAAACTAGCCATGGGCACAAACCAGCGCCAGTCAGGACTTACATTAGGATTAGTAATGGCAAGTGCCATAAAAACTTAATATTTTATATTGAGCCTTTCAAATGATCACAACCGATGAGCACTGTAGGTAAGTATTAGGACTTTTTCATGATTAAAAATGTGAAAAATAGGTCAACATCAAGTCGTTCATCAGTCTACAAATATAAACACTAAACATGCTAAGTTTGGATGCTAAAAATGTGGTAATATGTGGCCTATGTCCTAAATAGTAGTACAACCTATGAGAGGAGCAAGTGTCTTCTTATTCCCTCCCACACCTATCCCAAACCCACCTGTATTAAAAAAAAGGAAATACAACTGATATTGATGAAATGGGGGGATTCCTTGGGAACTGTGTTGGTTGCTGACATACCTTCTGGTTACAAAGAAGATAACATGAAGGAAATGCAAAGGAGTGAACATTTGTGCCTGCATGTGGGTGGGAATAGCACTTTGATAGTTCAAAGCATGCAGTTGTGACCTCAATTCCATCCATCCATCCAGATTTACTGAGTTGAAGAATGTATTTTTGCTATGCACTAAAGCTCAATTGGAAAATGCTTACATTCTCAACACAACACCACTAACAAGAGCACAATAAACACTTAGAGAGGAATATATTTTTAAAAATACGCATTTCGTGTCTTTGAGCCTTGTCTAACCAATGCCATGGCCACAAATGGTAAATACAAGGAAACCTCCGTCGATTACTCAGAAGACCAACGCTGTTGCCAGGCTAAACTGCTGAGGCCACCGTGAGCCAGAAAGAGCATGCACTAAAAAAAACATACAGTAGCAACAGTGCAGACTGCAAAGAAGGGATTGAGGAAACATGGGCAAACGTGGACCTGGTCATTTATTTGAGACAAAAAAGACATTCACATTTATAATTGACCCTTCTTACACAGCATAAAACACATGCTTACATACACACAAAGGCTCATACAAAGTTCACTGGTGAGGGACGGGTGTGGGGGAAGTGCTAGCTGCATGACAGGGCTAAAAGACTCTGGGGCTGAAACCCATCAGTAACTCATGGATTAGTTCACACGTGCACACTGCCTTTTAATCTGCTCCAATGAGAAACAAGCAAAAAAAACAAAAAACAGGGAAACCCAGAGACAAAGAGCTCGAGATAGTGATGGCCAAAGCTTAAAAGCTAAAACAAGCATATTATGAAAACAACTGCATATACCCTACACAAATCGCTTTAATAATCACATATACAGATCATGTGATTGGATATCCACTCATCCTCTAAATCCCCCTAGCACCTATCTATATGTCCAAACATCTGCATGAAATAAACAACAACTAAAGCGCGTACATTTCTGTACACAATGCCACCATATCCCACAGATGCACGTAGGCTTGCCCCATTAACCCGGTGTGACTCGAGGAGTAAACGTCAGAAGCTTTGGATTAAAACACTGACATGGAGGGGCTTCTAGAATAAGTCTGGTGAAAAATCAGAGCTGCATCTAGCCAGATGTTGGCTCAGGCTGGTGGCCGGGGTTTAAGTGTGGCTGTTTTAATATGTTCACCAGGGGGTGGGGCAACATATGTAATCTAAATATTCAGTGTAGAAAATAAAAAGTGCAAATAGACATTCATGGGTCAAGGTTTTTAGTGTTTTACTGCCAATCTTTTGGTTGTTTTTTTTTAATGCTCTCGACACTGCCACATAACTTTAAAGAGTAGCACCTTCATTCCTGATTTGAATCTGTGTCTTTGAGGTGGTGGAATCTGCACGACAACTTACTATTCCAATCATCCAGTGTTTCATTAAATCTATCGCAGAGTGGTCCCTTCTTTAAATGGCCTTTCTGAGCGGGAATTCGCCAGCCTTCTTGGCACAGTGTCGTCAAAGTGCGAACACAAACGCAGTAAGAAAAACGTATTCTTCCATAAATATTGTGATAAGCACTTACTTGCATTGTGCATTGTCAAAATTAAACTTTGCAATGTAGAGTCAGTGCAGATTCAGTCGGCATCATAATGACGTGTAATCTTTGAAGTCAGGATAAAAGGTTTGGAAATGTTATTAATTAATTGCACGGCTCTCATTGGTGCAAAGCGAAATATGTATACATGATTGGTCACAAGGCAGATTCTCCTCATTGCCACAGCTGTGCATCTAAAAATAGAGGCCACAGTCAGTTTTAGACCAATTGTGTCTTGTTCCTTCTGCATGTATCCTATTTTTTCTCTCTTTCCATCCTGTATGGCTCACTCTCCACCAACCCCCTATCCATCTCCTTAAAGTACAGATTAAATTAGCTCAGCAGTAAACGTGACAATCTTCTCCAGGAAAGGGAAGGAATATTCCAGAGTAAGTAATCCTGAAACAGTATATAATGTTAACTTTGTCCCTGACAGAATGATTCATTTTTTTCCATTTGTTTTTTATTTCCATGCAGACTGGCTGTGAAGTCACTTTTCAGAGTTGATATGTTTGAACATATACAAAGTGTTTTCACTTGGCTTAAACTTGCTGACTCTATAATCATGTTTGGTTACACTGACCTTCTACAAAATGATGCCAGGATACACTTAGTTAGCATAAAGGCATAACAACAGGCTAAGACAAAAGGCCTTAAAGGTCAGAGGGGACCTAAAAAAAGATAAGACAAAGTGACAAATGACAATAGTCAACTCGCACAATTTACATTCGTCAGTTTGAGATGAAAGTATTACTGAATAGTATGTTCTAACAAAGGCATACTAACCATGAAACAACAGTGTATATTTCTTAACCATTACTTTTGCATTTCATATTGTTTCAGGTTTTTGTACAAATAAGAAAAGAGCATCTACTGTATCTATTGAATAGTCTTGGTTTCCTTGCAGTTTTAATGATTTTAATACTTCTGTGAAGTCTCTTCTGAAGTAATGTCATTGGCAACTGGCAGTCAATCAATAAAAAGCTTCTTAAATGCTATTTTATACGCACTAAATTAAGAATAAAGTACCACAAAACTTTGTATTATATTTTTCTTTTTGAATAACAGAAATTAGTCATCTTCAGATAAGCAAAAACACATGTCCAAAACAAAACATTTACACCATATTTCCAATTGTAGATATTGGCAGACCCTAACCTAATACTATTATTTTACTGTGTTAATTACAGCGTTGAAATTCTGTGCACGCACTGGCACATAGGGAAGGGTAGATTAGGTTTGTTTTGTGCTTTAAGTCAGTGGTCCCCAACCATCGGTCCGGGGACCGGCACCGGTCCATGACGCATTTGTTACTGGGCTGCACAGAGACATTAAATAATGTATAACCGAACGCATTTTCTCCTACTTAACTTTCGCCAGTCCCACCAGACCATACTTGCCAACCCTCCCGAATTTTCCGGGAGACTCCCGAAATTCAGCGCCTCTCCCGAAAACCTCCCGGAACAAATATTCTCCCGAAAATCTCCCGATTTTCAGCCGGAGCTGGAAGCCATGCCCCCTCCAGCTCCATGCGGACTTGAGTGAGGACAGCCTTTTTTCATGACGGGAGGACAACAGGGTGACAAGAACTAAATCATCCAGACTAGAGATAAATTGTATTATTATGTTTATCTTACCTAAAAATAAATATATTTATTAATTAAAAAAAAAAAAAAAAAAAACTAAATACATTTTTACTATATTTTGCTAAAAACATCAAAATTAATTGTATTTTTATTTGTATTTTTTCGTGACTCCTTATTACATCTAAGGCTGCAGCTAACGATTATTTTTCTATCGATTAATCTATAGATTATTTTTTCGATTAATCGGTTAATCTATAGATTATTTTTTCGATTAATCTATAGATTCTTTTTCCTTTTACCGATTATTTTTTTTATTTAAAATGAAGATGAAAAAATAAATGTAGGCCAGTTTTTTCAAAAGGCATGGCTTTTATTTACAAAAAAAAAAGTATGGCCACTCAGTCAACATTGACAACAACATGACAAAATATTCTGTAACAATGTAAACATTTAACAAAATTAAAAGTAGCTTATTTGCTTTTAATGTGCAAATATAAAAGTAAACATCCAGTGCAAATCTTAATATTCTGCAATAGTATAAGCATTTCAAAAGTAAAAGTATTGCTTATTTTGCTTTAAAATGTGCAAAAATAAAGATAAACATCCAATTCAAAAAAGTGCAAAACGGAAATATTCTGTAACAACAGTGTAAACATTTCAACAAAAGTAAAAGTATTGCTTATTTGCTAAAATGTGCAAAAGTAAAGATAAACATCCAATACAAAAAAGTGCAAAACGAAATATTCTGTAACAACAGTGTAAACATTTCAACAAAAGTAAAACTTTTGCTTATTTTGCTTAATAACACAACAATGATAGTATGATTAAAGTGAAAGTTAATTGTTCGTTTGTACATAGTATACGTAATTGTTAATGTTGTAAAAGGTATTTGCACAACTAATTAACGTTAGCGTTAAAGAGGAGCGCGTCTTTGTAAACACTGAACAGGCACGCCAAACGCTCCTCTCAGAGCGAAACGGTGCTTTAGTTTATGAATTTACAACGCAGATACAAATGACACATTCATGTTTTTGTGTAATGATGACAACGTATACTCACGTGGATGATTGACTAGTTGATGGTGATGGCAAGAACGCTGCCGTTGTGCTGCTATGATAGGCCATTTCCGCTCGACACAGTGTGCATACAACAACATTATTAGCAGAGGTGGGTAGAGTAGCCAGAAATTGTACTCAAGTAAGAGTACTGTTACTTTAGAGATTTATTACTCAAGTAAAAGTAAGGAGTAGTCACCCAAATATTTACTTGAGTAAAAGTAAAAAGTATGTTGTGAAAAAACTACTCAAGTACTGAGTAACATACACACACATATCATATATATATATACATATATATATATATATATATATATATATATCTATATATATATATGTGTATATATATACACACACACACACACACACACACACACACAAACACACACACACACACACACACGTTTATATATATATATATATATATATATATATATATATATATATATATATATATATACATACATTGATATATACAGTATATCATTTATATTTATTTATTTTGCCGTTTTTGTTTACATGTTAAAGGTGTTTTAATGAATATACATGCATGTTTAACATATAGATTCCTTTCTTTCATGAAGACAAGAATATAAGTTGGTGTATTACCTGATTCTGATGACTTGCATTGATTGTAATCAGGAAGCAGTGCTGGTAACGTCCACGTTTTCAAATGGAGGAGAACAAAAGTTCCTCCTTTCTGTCTAATACCACATGAAAGTGGTTGTTATTTGGCATCTTATTTGTCCACCTTCCATATTCGTTTTTATACCCTTTACAAGAAATACATTGGCGGCAAACTCCGTAGCTTGCTAGCTTGTTTGCGCTGGCTTTCGGAGACTCTTATTTTGAAAGCGCAGGCGCGATGGAGCGGGACTTTTATTGTGAAGACAGGAACTGTGCAGTCAGTCTTTACGGTTGAAATAAAAAAAGGGTCTTTTTTCCTTCACACTTTTGATTGATTGATTGGAACTTTTATTAGTAGATTGCACAGTACAGTGCATATTCCGTACAATTGACCACTAAATGGTAACACCCGAAGTTAGCTCGGAGCCAGTCAGGTCATGTGACCCCTGGCTCTGTTTGATTGGTCCAACGTCACCAGTGACTGCATCTGATTGGTGGAACGAAGTGAAACGTCACCAGTAAGGCAGGCACTTTGAAGGTCTGTCTGACAGACCAAAACAAACAAAGCGTGCATTAACAGATCGATAAAAATTAGTAGCGAGTAGCGAGCTGAATGTAGATAAAAGTAGCGGAGTAAAAGTAGCGTTTCTTCTTAGGCCGTTTATTGAAATACTGCCACACTTTTGACGACTTTTGGCGTGCTTTTTTTCCCCTCGCTCGCACCGCTCGCATCGTCTGCTTTGCGCTCCGCCATGACGGTAGTGTGACGTAAATATGCGACGCGTCGACGAACAAAAACGTCCTCGACGTATTTACGTAACCGATGTCGACTACGTCGACGCGTCGTTTCAGCCCTAATTACATCCAGCCATAGTATATGGCTGGATGTAATGGCCAAATATGTTTATTAAAATAAACATATTTGAAATAATTTATTTTAAATTATCATAATAATTCATTTAAAATTACCATATTTAATTATTAAAATAATTGCTTGTTTATCAACAACTTTAGCATTTTATTCATTACATTTTGAAACTCTCAGAAGCCAAGTTATGTTACATTCCTTAATATTTATTTATGCAAGTTTGAAGTATCAATTATCTAAACACAGTTTGTTTGCATATTTTCAGGATGTAGATATCTCTATATATATATATATATATATATATATATATATATATATATATATATATATATATATATATATATATATTAAAAAAAATAAATATATATATATATGTATGAAATACTTGACTTGGTGAATTCTAGCTGTCAATATACTCCTCCCCTCTTAACCACGCCCCGCCCACCCCCGACCGCGCCCCCACCTCCCGAAATCGGAGGTATCAAGGTTGGCAAGTACGGTATGCACCAGACACACCAATACGCGTGTTCATAGATGTATTATAAAACTTCTAATAGGAAGTCGCCATTTGCTATATTTGTTACATATTTGTTACATGGAATCATGCAAATTAATACCAATATAAAATGTAAGGGTGCCAAATCGCACCTGCAGTCCGCGGCAGGTTGATGACCTAAGATCAGGGTAGATCAGGAACAAAGTGACCATCGTAGTTAAAGTGCATAAGGCAGATGGAGAAGTGCTAAATTGCTGCATATAATAATTGTGCTTAAGGAAGAAAATACACATCTCTTTTGGCCTAGTACGTTAAAGTGCTGGTATTATTGCACAAGTAGTTAGCAATAACAGATGTAGTTACGCATGGAAAATTGGACCAAAAAAAGCTAACAGTGTATCTATGTATAAAATATTGCACAAAATATCAATACATAGCTTTAAGAATGGTAGTAGAAATCTACAGAAATCTATTGGAACTAATGGCAAGTATTTTTAGCTTTAATATATATCTATGCTTTTGTCCTTGAATGTAATGTATCACCTATAACACATCAGATACTAAAGCCAAAAAAAGCCTACTACGAGCAAAAAAAAAGTCTATGGAGAGCTTTTTTGCAAAGGGAAAAGGCCAGTGGCTCCCACTAATTGAACGTTACGGTGAGTTTTTTCATGTATTCATTTTCCATGCACTTAATTGCTATATTTATCTGCCATATGTGGAAGGCCAGTCCCTGAAAATATTGCCTATATTAAACCAGTCCCTGGTGCAAAAAAAGTTGGGGACTCCTGCTTTAAGTAACTCTCAGTCAGGTGTGTTTGACTTCACATCCCATCAGCCTGTCAGTTACTTCCTTGTCATTGTTTAAAGTACAAGTAGTGTGGAACAACGAGTTGCCTCTATATTGAAGCTATTATCATATAGGTCTGATTTATGACACCAAAAGACTTCCAAAGTTTGTGAATAAATAGATATGATCAAAATAGTATCAATGGATGTTTTGAGAGCGAGTATAATGAGCGCAACAGAGGACCCTCAATCAGTTGAGTCAACTGTTTTAATATTTATTTATGATTTTGAATGCATAAAAAAAGTCAAGTATATGTGTTCTTGTCTTACGTAAAGATTGCAAAAGATAAACACCACATCTCTTTCCAATTTTTGCGTATTTCCAGTGTGACTGATCTGGTTACATTGTCAGAGGGCAGAAGCGTTACTACTGTGATGTCCATCTCCGAAAATAGCCGAAGGTATTCTGAGAGCAATATTCAAAATGGCTGATTGAATTTGTGGCATTTTGTAATGTTTACACAGTGTTTTCACATACTTTGCGGATTGTAAATACAATTGGGTACGGTTTAATGAATACAATGAAACACAAATAAGCATTAAAGTCAACTTGTTTTTCCACTCTACTGGTACTTTAAACCAGTGTCAAACAATGCTTTCAAAGAATAGCACCTCGTGGCTTGTGTTTGTTTGTGGGGGGTGGGAGGTCGTGTGAGTGTGCCCCAACACGTGTACATGCTCTAGCTGGGCTCACCAGACCAAAGATCAAGCCCCTTAAGCGGCTTTTCTGAGCCAAGAAAAGCCTACCGGTACAAGTCGTCACGTTGGTCAGAACAAACGATCCCAGTTTCAGGCTCTGCAGCAGGGCATAGAATAGGCTGCACTCACTGGGCAGAGAACAGAATGCTTTAGCACAATCACAGCAAACGTAACCCAGGCTTTTTCATGCTTAACAGCTCATCCAACCTCAAGGCCTCCCAACGACAGAGCCTGATTCAGTTCCCATCGGTTGCAAAGGCTCCATCCAGATTACCGTAACACAAATGTGACACCTATTCGACCAGTAAATTCAAGTGTCTTTCTTGATAAATGAACAACTTTTAGTGACATTACAAAGTGGATGTTAAGTCAAATGAATAATCGAATTGGCGATGTTCAGGCTCTTACCAGCGCTGTGAAATAATTCAACATTTCATCAAATTAATCAGTTTTCAAGTTAATCATGTTTAATCACCATTTGCAAACAATACTGTATAAATGACACCAATTTTTGCTGTACTGTATACTGTATTACCAGAAAGATAAATGACAGGGTATGACTATTTTCAAAGTGGCACTATTATGAACAACAAACTTTTCTTACCCATTGGTAGCTGCTGTTGTGTATATGGTAATTGCACAAGTCCCCAAAATTACTTCCTACTTCCACCAAACGAGCTGTTTGGAATGTGCACGATTGGTGACGTCACAAATTGGGAAAGAAGATTATCCATGTATGGTATACATGTACCCAGAGTGCCTTGCGAGAGTCCGCCATTGTAGTCCGCAAGTTTTTTTTTACTATCCTCTTCAAACTGCTAATAACTACAACAAAGTTGGCGGAAAGAAGACGCAGTCGAAGTGGAGCCACATACATGTGACCACCCACAAACTCGCGCATCCTGAAGAGGCGATCAGAAAGCGGCTTAAAAACAGCCTGTAAAACATAATCTATGCAACATTTTGACCAAAGAACCAATATTACACTTATGTAGACCACAAGGAAGTGTTTTAAATGTAGAAAAAAATATATATATATGACACTTTAAACATCAAATTATAATCACGCAAAAGAATACTTACTACACACCAAAATAAAATATGTCTGTCTCATGCATGTCTATCTACAATTCCTGTGGACCAGGCTATATGCTGGAGTTACAGGTATGTAGAACAGTATTTTTACTTTTAAAACGCAGTGCATTAAGAATAGTACAACTAAGCACTTTCACTTTCTTTGTTGACTGTTCCATCATTGTTCTTTTGGGAATAAAACCCATCTATAGTGTCGGCCAGCTTATTCCGCTCCATCTCACCTGTATACTAAACTGTCCCGGTCATGTTCCAGATGAAAGTTTGAACTTTTGGTTGGTTTAATTTCAGTTTCTGACATTATTCTCTGTTATGTGTTTTAAATTGGTTGCATCGGTCTCCTGTTTTGGTTCATTGCTATTTCTCAAATGTGTGTAGGGAACAGGTCACGGTTGTCTTTTATTTGGTAAATAGTCAAGCTTCAAAGACGACACCGGTTCATTGTGTTTGTCATGCATGTGATTTGTTCAAGTTATTTTTTTGACAGCATGGTATGCTAATTGATGCCACTGATTGCCAGATGTTGTGTCTGTTTCCTGCTATTTCTACTCTGTATCTTTTATTTAGTTAGCTCTCCGTACAGGTCCCTTTGTATTTTTTTCTACCTTGCTGCGCTGTGTGATCGAATTATTCATTATTAAAGACTTAATTGATCCATGTCATACATCCCCAAGTAAACTAAACCAAATCATGGCAGAACATGACTGTTCCGCCTTCATAACAGAGAAGCAAGGCTTACCATGATGGGCACGTGTGTACAGTAATTGAATTATTTAGTTACAGTCATTAAGGTGTTTCCGTTTTTGAAAGACCTAGTTCTTTCACAAGCTACAATCAAAGACAGGTGAGTACCCCAATGTCAATCTGTAAAAAACTGCAAATAAGGTATGAGTCACACACTAGCCAAAACAAATTCCGGGAGGTAGGAATATGGGTGGTCTTAACATTCCATCCACTCATAGTGATTTAGAGTCTTATGGTGGTGGAGGGCAAATGATAAGGAAACAATTCATAATCTATTGCAGGAAGTAAAGTCTTTAAAACGATTGGCTGTAAATTTTCAAGATCTAAATGTGGAAAATATTAAATAAAATGGTATTTAATAGAGTAAAGACACACGACAAGACTGCACCAAATTGTAGATCTTCAAACTTTGAAAACATACCAATAATCAAACAGCAATCAATATAGAATCTTCTCATTGACGGCATCAATGTATATGTTCATGTAATTGACAAGCAACAAACTAGTTGAAATAGGGACATCTAATGACAGTTATGGAGGAAGAATTAAAAATGCAACATTCAGGCCCTTTACTTGGTAGACATTCATAGTGCTTGAGGGGGTGCATGGTGAAAGAACAGTACAGTACAATCTGGTCTAACTGTACCGTAACCATCTGGAATGTTATTTCTCTCCTTTTATGCTGGCCCTGTGGGTTCTGTTGTCACGATGAAATCAGTCGTCACCGAGGTTATCAAGCCCTGCAGTTAGATTCAGCAGATCCAAGTGTTGAAAGTTGTGAGACTTTTTTTTTTCAATGCTTATAAGTCTGCTGCACTAGAATCATGGTTTAAGCCTGACACACTTGGGTGAACAACTTTGGCTGATACATATAGCTTGCAGTGGGGCATGTTCTGAAAGGGAATTGGATTAACTTCTAGCAAAGACGAGGGATTATAAATGATTCTGACAAGTGCGCTTCTAAAAAGATGGATTACCATTTCAATTTTACTCACTTTCCTCAGTAACAGAAATTTTAATTTGTCTTGTATTATAGCTGAGATAGGCTCCAGCGCCCCCCGCGACCCCAAAAGGGAATAAGCGGTAGAAAATGGATGGGTGGATGGATTGATTTTCACACTACCGAGCAAAAAACACCAGTAGAAAGAGTGTGTACTTGAAGAGTAAGATAAAATACATATCAGTGGATTTTGGCATACATAGTATGATACAGGACTGCTTGGACCAGTAAAGAACTGGCAGGACAAGGAGGAGGTGAAGGAAACACTTAGAAGAATGAAAACAAAAATGCGGAGGGTGTGCAAACACAGTGTTCACGCTGCGTTGTATGAAGTACTACAAGAAAAAAATGCAACCCAGCATGGAATCTGCAGTCTGCCAGACCTAACCAACCAACTGCGTTGCCATGTGTGGCATCACATCTGAGCACCACAGTGACACATCAACTCTTGTCTATATTTAACACACTGAGTCCAATGTGCCCATCTTTTTACTTGAGCTTGCCAGGGAGGATAGCAAGAACAGGCCGAGCTGATATGTGATTACACCGAATAGATCCAAAGCTCCCACAGCCTCTCATTGTACCCACACCCTCACAGATGATGAAATGCAAGGCACACTCTTCTCACTTATTAACTATAAATCTTGCAAGTCTCACCACTCTTATTTATGGTGTCAAAGAAAGCTTTTGAAAGATTGACTTGTAAAGTCTGCACACATGGCATAAACACCAAGAAGAACCCTAGGTGGTTGGTGAACGCAAATCAGATAAGGCCCTTCAAGAAACCACCATAAATACCACATGACATATGATTGTGTTAGGGCAACATCAGGAACAAAAATATAAATGTGTTTATATGTGTGTAATGTACCAAGCTGTGGAATATTAATACACTCCCTGTACTTCTACAACTCCGGGGTGTGGCTCATTTCATGACTGCATGCATGTTTGTTCAAAGCCCTTTGCAACCTAACTACTGCATAATTCTGTATGGTGCTAGAGTGGAAATAAGAGATAGATGAGTGTGGGGTTAAGTTTGTTTCAAATGGCCTGTTGACAAAGAAATCCTTACATTCATTATAAAAGAAAATGTCTGAGCAAGTGCAGTGGGAGTGTTCTGACTTTAGGGTGCTTGCTGTTTTCCCTCTTGCTGCCGTTCGTTTGGCTAGGTGTGAAACAAGTATAGAACCCAGTCCAACTCAGGTGCGAACTAAAAGAACAAGTCGATCAAGTTGGGTTTCGGTTCACAGATTTTTAGTTATTAACAAAGGACAATCTTGATGTATGTTGGCGGCGCTCACTTAGATTGGTTTAGACTCATTTAAAAAACCTATGAACTGATTCAGAACAATAAAGATGGTGTGGAAACAACCTTGAAGGGATCGTATTATGATTTTTTTTGTAGGCCTGGGTGACATGGCCTAAAAATAAAATCCCAGATTTTTCACTACTTTTTAAAGAAACCAATGATTAAAAATGACAAAGACAATTCTTTTTTTCCGCTTTTATTTGATCAAAAGGTACCGGTAGTTATTTAAAATGACACTGCATACACTACATCTTACTCTTAGCAAAATTCTAATTTGTATATTATTGTTCTTTTTAGACCAGATATAAATTGTACTTTTTATGCAAACATTTTCAAAAAACTAAATTAAGAACTTCTTCTGGGAGGCAATACTTCTGCTTGAATTAAATACTTCTGTAAACAAAAATGTAGCATTGTACATTGCATGCAAACAAATAATAATCTCCAACATTGAGATTAATAAAGTGAAAACTTAAAACTTCTGTCTTGAAAAAAATAAATAAAAATGTTGCATTGCACATTGCATGCAAACATATCAATTCCAGTAAATCAATGGACAACAAAAAACAATAATTTTAATAAAAATCTATCAGATCAATAAAGTGCAAACTTAAAACTTCTGTCTTGAATAAAACAATTGTGTAAAAAAAATGTAGTATTGTACATTGTATGCAAATATATAAGCAAGTACAACATTGAGATGACTATGTATAGTTAGGAAGTGGATAAACGCAGGCTTTTCCATGTAGTATTGTGGGCTCCGTGTTAGTGTGTACTGATGTTAAAGACAATGTACACTTGATTGCACATGCAATATATGACTATAATGGTAATTAAATGTGTTATAATTCCACAAGAGTTTTGCAGCAGCACACGTGTACAAGCTGTCCGGTATGGCTGTGCATAGCGACTGCTCTAGTGATCGCTCTGTGCATTGTTCTCCTTTCTCATTGTTCCATGGTATCATCATACATACCTAGTGTAAATGATTCCACCAAAGTAAGTGGCTTCTTAGGTGGAGTTTGTTGTTGTTGCAATGTTGTTCGCCACGTAAAGAGATGCATTTCACCCCACTCTGCTCGAAGCTGGAATAAGTATGTGGTGCTACTGCCTTTATTAAAGAAACTTTTCACCGTGCAGTCACTTGATCCACACCTGTTGCCACACTTTTAAAGCACTGACAACAGTTTTCTTTTCTTCGGAACAAACGTCTGACTTTTGTTAGCATTAGCCATGTTTTGCTAGGCCTGTGAATCTCCGCTAAGGAAGTAAGTGGGCGATTTCTTAAATCGTCTGCAACAAAAAACTCAAAATTTATCGATAATATCAATATATTATATATTGTATATTCGATATATCGCCCAGCCCTACCTGGGCGATATATCGAATATACTCGATATATCGCGGGTTTGTCTCTGTGCGATATAGTAAATGACTATATCGTGATATTCGAGTATACGTTCTCACGCAGTTGTTTTTAGCTGCAGGCTCTTCTCACTCTTTCTAGTCTCTCCTTCTCACAGAGACATACAACAAGCGCACTTTCTTACATACGTCACATACTGTCGCGCGTGCAACGTCATACACTCTCGGAGCAGAGAGGTAGCGACATGGGTAACGTTAGCTGTGATGCTAGCGGAGCGGTGCGAGTGGTAATACGAGAGAAAGAAGGTGCGAATCTGGTAACGAATGAAGGAAGAAGAATTATTTCCCAAAAAAAACCAGCACGGGGTCCATCGTCTGGCGGTGGTTTGGCTTCAAGCGGGAAGATGTTGAACAGACAACCGTTATACGTCAAGTGTGAGGCAAAAGCGTTGCTACAAAAAGTAGCATTACTGCTAATTTGTAGCATCATTTGAAAAGTCACCCTATAGAGAATGAAGAGTGCCACACCCACAAAATGCCGAAGCAACCATTTGCACATCAACACCGTATGAAACAAATAGTCAACAACAGAAGGAGATAACGTCCGCAGGAACCTACCACATAGCAAAGGACATACACTATTTGATTTCGTAATATGCAGCTCATTTTTATTTGACACTTATTGAAATATCTTGTGTGACATCATGCACAAAAGTGCACTTTATATGTTTTAAACTATTGTAGTGGCATTCTGTACAAAAAGTGCACTTTAATTTAGTGTTGTTTTGATATGTCATCTTAGTGACATCAAGCACAAAAGTGCACTCATAGCTTGTTTTAAAATGTCTCTGACAATCTTGCACTTTCTGTTTTGGAAATGACATGAATGTTTGTGCCACTGCTTAATAACTGTTTAATAAATACAGTTTTGGTAAATTGACATAGGTGTGATTTCCCTCTCTGCATGAAAGTTTAAAATGAGCATATATTAATGCCGTATGAACAAGAATATTTTAACGTAGACACATAGAATCATCATACTGCTGTGATTATATGCATCAAGTGTTCATTCAAGGCTAAGGCACATATCGAGATATATATTGCGCGTCGTGACATGGCCTAAAAATATTGAGATATTAATAAAAGGCCATATCGCCCAGCCCTACGCCCAGTCCTAACTTCCTTGTGGTCTACATAAGCTGTAATGGTGGAGCGTTGGTCAACATTTTGCATAGATATTGTTTTACAGACCATCTTCAAGCCGCTTTCTGACAGTCTCTTCAGAATGTGCCATTTTATAGGCGCTTATTTATCTGCCAAAACGTCTCCACCCTGTCCGCCAAGTTGTAGTTTTTAGTGCTTCCATACTGGCAAATAAAAGCTAGAACTATATGCAAATATTTATAAGAAAATGGCAACAGCGCAGGATTCCAACATGCATGTGGATGTAGAGGAGGATGGAGAAAAAGAAGGATGTTTTTGACTACAACTGAATAAAAATGGTGAACTTGCGCAAAGCTTTTTGGGTAAATCTCTACTATATATGGAGATAACGGCTGGCAAGACTGAGGCAAAATATGTGACAACCGTCTCAAACTCCAAACGGCTTGTTTGTAAAGAGGCAAAGGTGTTTTGTTTGAAAACAATTTTCATGACGCCTCCATGGTTTAGATTAACATTTGTGGTAATTATGGGGATCCCAAAGACGCAGAATCAGGTGCCAACAGGTAAGAAAAATCGGTTTTGCATAATCTGACCCCCTTAAAAGGCAAAATTTTTGGAAGAAATTATGATCGACTTACCTATTCTTCTCCAGCTCATTGTGTGTGGACCTGCAAGGGCAGAACAAAAGGTTGCATTTAGACACAAATCTCGTATTCAAGGAAATTATTATACATATATACAGGACTGGAGATACAGTGCAATATTTTACCAAAAATGTGTTCTAGTTGGTGTAATGGCCACATGATGTATGAAAGAGACTAAGACCCTGTGATTTCATATCATAAGTCGTATGAACTGAATTATTAATCCAGATGGTGACAATTTGCACCTCACAGCAATAAGAGGGTACTCTCTATATGTTGGTTCTCTCCAGCTCCCTCCCACGGCAGGTTAAAGGGGAGCTTGAATTGCCCGTAGGTGTGATTGTGGGTGGAAAAGATTGTCTCTATATGACGAGCCTGTAATTACTTTTTATTAGTGGGATATATACCAAGTTATAGCTCCCAGCAGGCATGCATAGAAAATTGTATAGCAGACAGACGGACACAATTATTATTATATTCTTCAACAAAGTTCAAGCTGAGGCCTAGCTTTTCAAAGTCTTTGCACCATTAAACATCAGTGTGACAGCCAAAAGTGCACTATCATCTCCTCCTCAATGACACACGACACTGCTCAGCAGGCATATACAAATGACACTGACTTGTGCTCCCTTAGGAGTCACTTTTTGGGGATGGGCCTGTGTCTACATGCATGTGCTGCTAGCAGGAATGGGAGCAAGTACATGTCCTGTGCACGAAGCAAGCAGGGTTCAGTGCTCTGTTAATAATGTAAAGTGAAGACGCTAGTCCCTTACACTGCCTTTGTGTGGCAACATATTGAAAGAAGACAAAAGCCTTCCCATGCGTAAATGGCCGAGTTTCCATCACTGCAAAGTGTGCTCCACCTCAGCTCAAGAAGTTGTACTTTTAAAGGGTGGGTGACAGGTGTAACTTGCCCCTGAAGCATGCAAACAAAGCATCACTGATGCTGCAATATGTCTCAAATATGAAGTCTACCTACCATAACTTGGAATTAGACAAGGATATATAGCCATTGTTCTACACCGCTGCTTCACAGGAAATTACCCCTCCCAAATTAATAATTAAAATGAATTAAAACACCATATGTCTGCATTAGACTACATTACTGTTCATGTAGTATGCAAGAGTGGCTGTGCATTCAGCGGTGTCAGTGGTTAAAATTTAAAACGACAAGGCCAACGGCCAGGTGGCCGTGCTGGGATCACAGTAGAACAAGGAAGTGGAAGTTGGCCTGCAGTACAAGAGCTTAAATAGTGGAAGGGTTTCAACATACATCAACTACAACCCAGCAGAAGTCATGTAATGTGTTCTGCCTCAGCTAACCATCTTTGAACAACTAACATTTGTATCCTCCTGCATGAACAGCAGAAGCCCATTTGGTCTATTCCACATTAATATAATGGTGGTACTTCCTAATGTTTCAACTTCTGAAACTGCAATGCAGAAGACGAGATTTTCTGGCAGAAAATTCATTATTGTACAACCATATTTCACATTGTTTTTTGTAATTGTGCTTGTAATGTCTTAGTGTTGGCTTTTAACCAGCGTGCACATCATTTATAAGACACAAGCATTTTACCATTGATTTTACTGTCGTGCGCAATAAGTCACGTTTGTTAAAGGGGAACATTATCACAATTTCAGAAGGGTTAAAACCATTAAAAATCAGTTCCCAGTGGCTTATTTTATTTTTCGAAGTTTTTTTCAAAATTTTACCCATCACGCAATATCCCTAAAAAAAGCTTCAAAGTGCCTGATTTTAACCATCGTTATATACACCCGTCCATTTTCCTGTGACGTCACACAGTGATGCCAATACAAACAAACATGGCGGAAAGAACAGCAAGGTATAGCGACATTAGCTCGGATTCAGACTCGGATTTCAGCGGCTTAAGCAATTCAACACATTACGCATATATTGAAACGGATGGTTGTAGTGTGGAGGCAGGTAGCGAAAACGAAATTGAAGAAGAAACTGAAGCTATTGAGCCATATCGGTTTGAACCATATTCAAGCGAAACCGACGAAAACGACACGACAGCCAGCGACACGTAGGGAAAGCGAGGACGAATTCGGCGATCGCCTTCTAACCAACGATTGGTATGTGTTTGTTTGGCATTAAAGGAAACTAACAACTATGAACTAGGTTTACAGCATATGAAATACATTTGGCAACAACATAAACTTTGAGAGTGCAGACAGCCCATTTCAGGCGCGCTAAGAACATATATTTTTCCACGATTTCAGCACTCAGGTTAACCATACCTAAATAGACACAAAATACTGCATTACACAAGACTACCCGAATGTACTGGAATGATTGAAAAAAATAAATGTTTTTAAGCTAAATTATTGGTAAACACAGTTTATGTATAATAATTTACGTAAAACCGCGAGTAATGAATAAAGTTTTCATCAATTAATATATTCTGTACACATACCCTCATCCGCTCTCTTTTCCTGAAAGCTGATCTGTCCAGTTTTGGAGTTGATGTCAGCATCTGCTTTGAGTGTCGCAGGATATCCACACATTCTTGCCATCTCTGTCGTAGCATAGCTTTCGTCGGTAAAGTGTGCGGAACAAACGACTGACCATTTCGTCGGCTTTCCCCACAGCCTCATATTTTGAACACATTTCGTCCAATTTCTTGCCACTTTCGCATCTTTGGGCCACTGGTGCAACTTGAATCCGTCCCTGTTCGTGTTGTTACACCCTCCGACAACACACCGACGAAAGTGAGAAAATGGCGGATTGCTTCCCGATGTGACGTCCCGTTGTGACGTCATCGCTCCGAGAGCGAATAATAGAAAGGCGTTTAATTCGCCAAAATTCACCCATTTAGAGTTCGGAAATCGGTTAAAAAAATATATGGTCTTTTTTCTGCAACATCAAGGTATATATTGACGCTTACATAGGTCTGGTGATAATGTTCCCCTTTAAATACTTAACATATCACACAATAGAACATGTCCAAAATTTAAACGTTGACATTTTATCTGCATCAGTGACCTAGCATTCATAATATTATAACAAATGGTGTTAACTTATATTCTGTTTTTGGAGCAAAGCTGATGTCACTTACACTATTAGTCCGAGAGACACACCATTATTCAGAGTCGATGCAAGCCCCAGCCATCGGTCCTTTTTAGCTCCTTTATATAGTTGCACATTCATAGACATCAATCTAAGTCAGAGTGCTGTCCTATACTCCTTTATCATCACGAACCCTTTTCCTTCATCCAGAATCAGAGAGCAACGTGTCGGATGCTTAACAATAAAGCAAATCAGATAATGAACTGGCTTCGGGCCATACACAACTGCAGTATGTTTACTTCTTTTGGAATACATTATTCGTGGGTGTATGCATGTGTGTGTGTGTATGTGTGTAGACGCAGACACAGAGTGGGTCAATGAGATAAAGCACCCCTGCTATAAACGGTAGGCAAGTGAGGACAGTCAGATAAGCTCATCACTTTAAGCCTTAACATGTTACAGAGAATGCTGCTGCAACAAGCCTGAGCCATAACATCAATTTCTTCAAATATGAATTTAAAAAAAAGTTCTATTAAATTGGCTATGCCCTATATAATAGGAAAATATTGGGCAAATTGTCAGCCTGGACCGATAACAAATTTTGCTGGTTGATATATTTTATTGACTCTCAAATTATTGCAGATAAACAATATTATTATCAACATTATTTTTAGAGCAAATTATTCCCGTAACTAATGATAGTAATGCACATGTACCCTTTCAAATGCAATAAACTTGTATTGCTTGTATATTTTAACCTTGTAAATGGAATGTAAACTTTTAAATATCCAAGTGAAAGGAATAAATAAAACAAACAAATATTAAAAATAAAATACAATCTGTTAGGAAAATGTTGCACTTGAATAAAAATTAAAACCAATAGCAATATGGTAAATTCTGTCTCTGTTAAGGAGAGTGCGGGAGACGCTCAAATATATGCAACCAAAACAATTAATATATTGGCTAAATAAAGTTGTTGTGACCAAAATGATCACAATTACAATTATTGTTTGTTAATGTGCGCAAAAAGTACTTACACACACACAAATCTTTCAACCAAGTTGTATTTTTCTTTTTTTTAAATAACTAAAATAAATAGCCACACAGTGTTGTCCCGATACCAGTATTTTGATGCTTTTCAATACTTTTTGGTACTTTTCTAAATAAGAGGGACCACAAAAAAATGGCATTATTGGCTTTATTTTAACAAAAAATCTTACGGTACATTAAACATATGTTTTTTATTGCAATCGAAGAATAATTTTGTCCTTAAATAAAACAGTGAACATACTAGACAACTTGTCTGTTAGTAGTAAGTAAGCAAACAAAGGCTCCTAATTAGTCTGCTGACGTACGCAGTAACATATTTTGTTATTTATCATTCTATTTTGTCAAAATTATGAGGGACAAGCTGTAAAAATGTATTATTAATCCACTTGCTCATTTACTGTTAATATCTGCTTACTTTATCGTTTTAACATGTTTCATCTACACTTATGTTAAAATATAATAATCACTTATTCTTCTGTTGTTTGGATACTTTACATTAGTTTTGCATGATATCACAAATTTAGGTATTGATCCGATACCAAGAAGTGACAGGATCATACATTGGTCGTATTCAATGTCCTCGTGTGTCCAGGGACATATTTCCTGAGTTTATAAACATAATATACATTTTAAAGAAGGAAAAAAGATTTTGTGACAATACAAATATTGCTGTAATCATAGTAGTATCGACTAGATACGCTATTGTACTTGTCAAACATGCTCCTCTGCTCGCAAAACCAGCAATGTCACGACGTGACGACGCGCTGTCATGCCCGGAACCAGTACTTTTCAAACAGAGTACAGTACCATTTTTGATTCATTAGTACCGCGATACTATACCAGTACCGGTAAACCGTAGAACCTTAGCCACACACTATATTTTCTTGGCAGAGGAAACATCAAACATTGTTCTGGCTTCATAAGAGCCATATTATTTTGTTTCTTTGTTAATATGTTTCACTTCCGGTTTATTGGACGTCAGCGAGTTCACCTTCTGTTGAAAACACGACGGTGTGGAGTTGAAATTGATTTCTTTGTGCAACGGCAGCACGGCCTTTATGTTTAATGTGAATAATGTTATTTTGCATAGAAAAATATGTTATTGTCACTTGTTTTCATGTTAGTATTTAAGCTAGCTAGCAGACTAATGCTAGTCTTTCTGCAGGTTTATCAAAGTGCAGTTATCAATCACTTTTATTTAATACGGTAATTGGAACCGTCGGGGGTTTTACAGCGGGTATCATTATTACCGTTTTTGTGCATGTAGTACAAAAGAGTGACCGATCTTATAACCCGTAACAACGCATGCAAATGGCAATTGTTGACTTCATCTTCATTTATCGTTCAGTTAATTGACTTATCGCATTTCGGACCAGGCCTAGATAGTCTAAACATAAAACAAAAAATGTACATTAGTTAGCTTGGTCACACGTACTTCTAATGTTTTCTGTCATTGAGAAAAATAGATAACATGAAGCGGCATTATGTTTGAATTGAGTGGCAGGTGAAGATATTATCATTTGAATTATTTGACACTGTAATAGGCTGACAACTGGAACACATTGCAAAAGGGGCCGGGGAGGATCAAAGATGTATATTTTAGTCGGCACACTGGGATATTCCATTGGGAATAAGAGCGTTGCGTACTGTACAGGATGAAAAATTATGTTCGGTGACAAATCAGAAAGGTGACAGCTGTGAACATTTTTGATGAAAAATGTCACGGTTGGGGTTGACTTAAAGAGGTTCGTTCTCCCGGAATGCAAGACTGACCGCTCGGGACGAAGGCGTGAAGGTAGGATTAGATTTATTAAACATAAATCACCCAACTACCACAATACAGGCAAATAACAAAAAAAAGGCAAGCGTGCCTAAAACACATGAAGCTAGGACTTAGCATAGGCTATGGCATGAAACGAACACTTGGCATAAACTTTGAATCAGACATGAACCGAACAAAACTTACTTGGCATAAACGGTGTGACGCAAACAATGAAGCCAGGCCGACTGACTGGCAAAGACAAGCTTAAATAATGCCTCTGATTAGTGCTCGGGAAGCAGGTGAGCGGGCGAGCACTAATCAGAGACAGGTGAACACAATGAGTAACCAATGTGACAAAACAAACAAGGAAGTGCAACCAGGAACTATGGAGTCTTAAACAGAAAATAACATAAAACATGATCCAAACCACAGATCATGACAAAAAATAGAAACCAAATATACTGTAGATGAATTGACAAATGCAATGGTCGATCGCACGGGGGAATTACTAAAAGAAGCAAAAGAAAGAAAAAAAGGGGTTGAAAGACACTGTTAACATTTAAAGTAAACGTTATGAAAATAAAGGACTGTTGACGTCATCTTGCCTGATCACTATAATGTCAAATGAATCTACCTGTAACAACTGCACATTCAATTATTTCCCCTGCTTCTTCCAATCTCAGCCATGATCATTTTAATTTAAAGTAATGCTCTTCTACGACGCCATTACAAGAACTTCCCAGCTCATGGGAAGCGTTGTTGGTACGGCCTCGAACCAATATATGATCTCGACTGTTGCCATGCAGAGGTAGGCAGTGTTCTGTGCTGATGAGTAATGTGCAGTTCCTGTTTGTTGCTCGCTCGCAACATTAATATTAAAGGGCTCAGAGCAAGAGAGTGGTGCTTTCGTTTGATGTATGACTATCAACTGACAGATTAATGTAAGCAGGCCTGCACTGAGAGAGAACACTATACCAATGGGTCCTAATTTCGGAGGATTTCCATCAACTACAGTATGGAAGTTACATTCATCAGTGGAATGTGCAGCACAGAAGGGGCTCAGTCTTTGAACGCAGCAAATACAGCTTGTCTAAAAATAAATCATCAATAAACATGGTGTACAGTGCATTTTATATTGGGAGATGGTTAAACTAATTACTCTTCACTATGTCCTATGCTCACTCATCAGCGGTTAGCAACACAAGTGGGACTAAATATCTAAAACAGCCTCAGTATGATGGAGTGCAGTTCTACAATATCACGTATAAGCAAATAATACAGTAATATCAAATATGTTGAATAAAAACCAATACCCCGATTCATTCACACATTTTAAAAATATATATGCATGTTTGTATATGTGTGCCCTGTGAATGGCTGGCAACTAGTACAGGAAGAACCCTACCTCTCGCCATAAGTCAGCTGGGATAGGCTCCAGCTCACCGTGAACTTGATAAAGAATTTACATAGTGGTCGAATGCTCGTGTAATTCACCGAAGCACAAAACAAAGAAAAGCACAAAATCAAATTAAAACCACAAAATAATACCAACCCACCATCGGTACGGTACAAGTATTTTCCAGAGAGAAAGATGTCATAGCATGGTTTGGTGTGTGGGTAAAAGGTGCAGTATGTCTTTACTGTCTTCAAGGTCGTTGTGAGAAGGTCCCGGCTTCCTTTTAATTTTAATCCGAAAAGACGAAACAGGCAGTTTCTCCTAGCGCACAACGAACATGCAAGTGGTTTGGCGAATTAGCTTGGAAGTGGCATGTGCACAAGTTTGATCACAAAGTGGCGTCAGAGTGATATTTACTTTTGTCGCAAATATTGCGGCCTCACCACAACCTTAGATTTATTTTTTATTTTGTTAAAGCATATTCTACAATTTTTGGGGTTTTAAATTAAGCATTTTTATACATAAAAATGGCTAAATAAATAAAAAATATAAACACTAAAGTAGTTTTAGCCTCTGATATTGGCAGTACAGTATTGGGGATTTTTTGTGGATATTTTGAAAAATATTTTTAAAGCATTATCTACAATTTTGTGGTTTTGAATTAAGCATTTTCAAGCATAAAATGGCTAAATAAACTAAAAATATCAATACTACAGTAGCTTTAGCCCCTGATATTGGCAGTATAGTATTGGGCATTTTTGTGGATATTTAAACTATTTTTTTAAGCATTTTCAAGCATATACTGTATATTATAATAATAATATAATATACATGTATTTCAAGCATACACTGCATATACTGTAGTATTGATATTTTTTATTTTATGTAGTCATAAACTAAAAATATTAATACTACAGTATTATTGTTCACTATAGGAGACCAAACCAGTCAGAGCATGCTGTTCAGTATTGTGACCACGGATTGGCTTAGCCTCAGGCATCATTTATTATATTGAATAAAAAGAGTGTAACTGTGACTAAAGGGTAGCGTTTCATTTCTAGAGGGCTCTCATAATGTTGAAAAATGTATTTAGAAGGTTGTAAAGTTTTTTTATGCTCCAACTCAGTGGTTTGCAAACTTTACTAACTACAACTTGATGGGGGAGCCCTGATCTATGCATTTTTTGTACTTCCTCTCATTTAAAATGTGATGTGTCTACAATTAAGCATACAGTATTTACAGTAGCAATCAAAAGGGATCAAGGCATTTGGGTCCGATCCTGCTGCAGCGAAAAAAAGGCAACTTTTTTCACAAGCAGGGCAAACGGGTTTCAGCTTGAGCAGTGTTTATTAGGGCTGTGAATCTTTGGACACAATTCGATTCTTGGGGACAACGATTCAATTCAGAATCGATTCTCGATTCAAACCAATCCCGATTCAAAATCAAAACTTTTTTAATAATATTGTGTGGCAGTTCTATGATTACCTACATTCCTCTTTAAAATAGACAAACAGCTCTGAAAAATGTTTGTATTAATTAAAAGAAAACTAGTTTTGTTTAACAAAATACTACCTAAACATTTAGTCAAATACAAATAAGGCAACAAGAAAAGTACCCAACACGTCTCTCTTCTGAAATAAATCCGTACAGCAGATATGGGCATCTACATCAACAATAAGATTTGCCTGAGAGGCTGGACAGGACAGATTAAAAATAGAAAAATAAATCAATTTTAGATTTTTTAATTATTTATTTATCTAGTATCAATACAAATAATTGCAATGAAAACACCCCTAATGTTTATAACTATTTACCTGACTAATTGTTAGTTCATTTAAATACTGGTATCATATGTGTATATATTGATGCCGATACTGATACGTCAAAATACCAAATATCAGCACCGATATTCGGTCGATTTCTAAGGCCATGTCCACGCGAACACGAATACTCAACGCATACTTATCTCTGCACATAAACACATACTTTTTTCCTTAAAAACGCAGACTTTTGCAGACGCTGGCCAAAGTGTAGAGTTCCAAAACTCTCCACTCAGGATTTGCGTGTACGCGGCACACACGAAGACTTGTACCACTCTAATGAAGCTCAACAACACTGCTTTGCTGACTTTAAACATACTTTGAAGAATACTTATTGTATGTTTCAACGTAAACATGCTGCTATTTTTACTCAACATTGACAAAAAAAGACATCAAAATGGGCTTATGACACTACCGCCAGCGCCAATGAGCTGTTTTGGATACGATTGCTCTCGGACCTCCAGCTGATGGTTGACAAGCAAGACTTATTGCTTAAGAAAGATGCAACATTAGCTCATGTTTCCTTATTCAAACACAGATCAGGAAGTGTTGGCGGCATTTGTGTAGATGGAGCTGGGCGCGACTGCATGTTAAAAGTGCCCAAGCAACTAAAGCAGGGCTATTCAACTGCCCTTGGTCTCTTGAAACTGCGGCCCTCTTTATTAAGTAATTGAATAGCCCTGGACTAAAGAACCATGAAGTAACCATAAATTGATTAACGTGGACCCCGACTTAAACAAGTTGAAAAACTTATTCGGGTGTTACCATCAATTGTGCGGAATATGTACTGTACTATGCAATCTACTAATAAACGTTTCAATCAATCAATCAATCAATCAAAACGTCCTCCTTGTTAGTGTGTACAGATGTTAAAGACAATATACACTTCATTGCACATGTAATATATCACTATATAGAAGATTAAATGTTTTATAATTCCACAAGAGTTTTGCACACGCAAGTCCGCACGCTTTAGGCGCCTAAACATTCAAGGAGCTTCCTTGGCTGCTTAAAGTGTGCGCTGATTTTAGAAATAATGTACCCCACATGTAATATATTACCATGTTACTAAATAAACATGTTATAATTCCATGAGTGTTGGTGGGTTTCAGCAGCACAGGTGCATATGCGCGGTTTAAACACTAAAAAAAAGATTTAATATTGTTCCCAGGGCTCTGTGTAAGTAAGTGCAGGCTGGTTTTAAGGATAATGTACATGGCATTGTATGTCTAGTACGGGGGTCAGCAACTCGCGGCTCTCGAGCCGCATGCAGCTCTTTAGTGCCGCCCTCGTGGGTCCCAGGAGCATTTTAAAAAAAAGATTGAAAATGGAAAAAAACGCAACAGTTTGTTTACATATAAAATCTTCCACTCCTTCTTTGTCTCATTTTGTCCACCAAAAGTTTCATGCTGTGCGTGAATGCACAAAGGTGCACTTTGTTGATGTTGTTGACTTGTTGGAGTGCTAATCAGGCATATTTGGTCAGTGCTAATCCATGCTAACATGCTATTTAGGCTAGCTGTATGTACATATTGCATCATAATGCCTCATTTGTAGGTATATTTGAGCTCATTTAATATCCTTTACTTGTATCTTCTTTGTAAATAATTTAGTTTTGCATGTCTCATGACACATTATCTGTAGAGATGTCTGATAATGGCTTTTTTGCCAATATCTGATATTCCGATATTGTCCAACACTTAATTACCGATTCCGATATCAACCGATACCGATATATACAGTCGTGGAATTAACACATTATTATGCCTAATTTTGTTGTGATGTCCCGCTGGATGCATTAAACAATGTAACAAGGTTTTCCAAAATAAGTCAACTCAAGTTATGGAAAAAAAAAATGCCAACATGGCACTGCCATATTTATTATTGAAGTCACAATGTGCATTATTTTTTTAAACATGCCTCAAAACAGCAGCTTGGAATTTGGGACATGCTCTCCCTGAGAGAGCATGAGGAGGTTGAGGTGGGCGGAGATGGGGGGGCAGGGTTGAGGTGGGGGGGATAGGGGGTAGCGGGGGGTGTATATTGTAGCGTTCTGGAAGAGTTTGTGCTGCAAGGGGTTCTGGGTATTTGTTCTGTTGTGTTTATGTTGTGTTACGGTGCGGATGTTCTTCCGAAATGTGTTTGTCATTCTTGTTTGGTGTGGGTTCACAGTGTGGCGCATATTTGTAACAGTGTTAAAGTTGTTTATACGGCCACCCTCAGTGTGACCTATATGGCTGTTGACCAAGTATGCTGCATTCACTTGTCTGTGTGAAAATCCGTAGATATTATGTGACTGGGCCGGCACGCAAATGCAGTACCTTTAAGGTTTATTGGCGCTCTGTACTTCTCCCTACGTCTGTTTACACAGCGGCGTTTTAAAAAGTCTTAAATTTTATTTTATGAAACCGGTACCGATAATTTTGAAACCGATAATTTCCGATATTACATTGTAAAGCATTTATCGGCCGATAATATAGGACATCCCTAATTATCTGTATGCAATATTGGCTGCATTTCAGATGTTTGTTTATGTGCCATGTTGTTCCAGACCACAGCGAACAAAGACAGCATGCGGTTTCCTTTAACCTGGACACACACATCTATACCTTTGGCCATTAAAAGACAGTAATTTCCAGGAGTTATCTCACCCTCTGAGTCGCCTCTGATTTACTAATGTTTTCCAATGTTGTAGAAATGTGTAGAATAAATATTACAATTCAACATTTCTGTCAATGAAGATTTGCTTCAGCCTGCGACACATAGTCATTTTGATAATAGGCTAATATGCAAATATAGACACTTACATCATGTGTTGTCTTCATTAAAACACTTATAGAAGACTTTTAAAGTAATTTTGATAGTAGGCTAATATAGCTCATATGGACACATACGTCATGTGTTGCTTTCACTATAGGACTTATATACGGCTTTTCATTTTTTCGGCTCCAGACAGATTTGTTTTTTGTATTTTTGGTCCAATATGACTCAACGTTTTGGGTTGCCGATCCCTGGTCTAGTATATCAAAATAAAACAATATAATAACGGAAGTGTAATGCCACCAAGTCAGCTCTCGCTGCTTTTTGCAGGATTCTGATGAGACAAAATGTGCATGACAGCAGGCGTATGCGTGTTTTGAAACCACACTTGTGTGGATGGAGATCGTTTTAATGTGTGTTTTTTAAACTCTCCGTGTTCGGGTGGACATGGCCTGAATACTGAACCTCCAGTTGCTCCTGATGCAGCAACATCAGTAGGTGAATGTGATAATAGTGTCAAAACGCTTTGACTACCTTAAAAGGTAGAAACATGCTAATCCCTTTACAAACATGTGTAGTATAGTTTCCACCTTAGGGAAATACTCCCCCTGCCCCCACCTCCAGCCATATATAGAGTACACTGCTCTAGGCCAAAACCACCAACTTTACTATCAAAACAAAAACCAAGGTGAAGCAGGTTTGCACATCAAAAGATGACGTTGTGTTTTCGTTTTTAAGCCATCACTTTCACCACGGTGCCTATCCTGCAGGCACCGCAGTCGCTTAGACAATCAACTGATGAAAAGCCAACAGAGAGGTTGCTATAGGAGCTTGCTGCCTATCCCCTCCCCCCGAATGCACACAACAGCAGTGTGGATGGATGTCAAGTGCGCTCCTACAATGTTCATCCATCCCATCCATTTCTTACCGCGTGCTGGAGCCTATCTCAGCTGCATTCGGGCGAAAAGCGGACGAGACGCCAACACAGATAGATAGACAGACAACATTCACACTCACATTCACACACTCGGGCCAATTTAGTGTTGCCAATCAACCTATCCCCAGGTGCATGTCTTTGGAGGTGGGAGGAAGCCGGACTACCCGGAGGGAACCCACGCAGTCACGGGGAGAACATACAAACTCTAAAGTGTTAAATGTCATATATAAATATGTTTTTATTTTAATTTCAACATTTAAAGATCAATTAATCAATC
This sequence comes from Nerophis lumbriciformis, assembly GCF_033978685.3. NCBI lineage: Eukaryota > Metazoa > Chordata > Actinopteri > Syngnathiformes > Syngnathidae > Nerophis > Nerophis lumbriciformis. The sequence continues at coordinate 17,572,082 of NC_084574.2, forward strand.
AATCAATCAATCAATGTTTACTTATGTAGACTTAAATCACGAGAGTCTCAAAGGGCTGCACAAGCCACGACGACATCCTCGGCTCAGATCCCACATCAGGGCAAGGAAAAACTCAACCCAAAGGGATAACAATGACAAGCCTTGAAGGGGACCGCAGATGTGGGGACCCCCACCTGGGCGACCGGTGCAATAGACGTCGAGTGGATCTAGCTAGATCTATAGATTAACTTCAGATTTGTCCATTGATAAAGAGTGTTCTTTGTTTTCATGTTTTATGCCCTGTCTGTCAAAACTATTTGACCGGAAAAACACAAAATATGCAATATTTCCCCCCAAAAATAGAATATTTGATGTGAAATAATTGCAGCCTTAAATAGGTACCGTATTTTCCGCACTATAAAGCGCACCGGATTATAAGGCGCACCTTCAATGAATGGCATATTTCAAAACTTTGTTCATATATAAGGCGCACCTATGCATCCATTAGATGGAGCTGCCCTAAAGGGAATGTCAACAAAACAGTCAGATAGGTCAGTCAAACTTTATTAATAGATTACAAACCAGCGTTCTGACAACTCTGTTCACTCCCAAAATGAATAAACAGCTGCTTTATTATTTTCCCCGAGGTAAAGTCAGTGAGGTGGTGTTTTGTTTATCTTTTAACAACAGCAAGGTATACGGGGACGGCGTGGCGAAGTTGGTAGAGTGGCCGTGCCAGCAATCGGAGGGTTGCTGGTTACTGGGGTTCAATCCCCACCTTCTACCATCCTAGTCACGTCCGTTGTGTCCTTGGGCAAGACACTTCACCCCTTGCTCCTGATGGCTGCTGGTTAGCGCCTTGCATGGCAGCTCCCGCCATCAGTGTGTGTGAATGGGTGAATGTGGAAATAATGTCAAAGCGCTTTGAGTTCCTTGAAGGTAGAAAAGCGCTATACAAGTATAACCCATTTATCATTTATTTATTTATAACATGTAGTGCAACATCTTTTTCCCTGATTCAATAAACACGTAAAAAACAGTGATACTGTTACGGTAAATCAAACGTTAGTGCAATCACAATATGGTAACACTCGAAATAGTGCAGAGCAATAACAATATCAATAACTCAACGTTGCTCATGGATGGATGTCACACAACACAACACACAAAATAAACATGTAAAGCTCACTTTATTAAGTTATTCCTCATCCACGAATCCCTCGAATTCTTCTACTTCAGTGTCCGAATTAAACAGTTGGGCAAACACGGCATCCAACATGCCCAGGCTCAGTCTCGTCGAAGTCGTCATTAATGGAGTCAGTGTCGCTGCTGCTCTATTCCCGTGTTCTACTGCGTGACTGATCATCTTAAGTTTAAACTCTGCATCGTAAGCGTGTCTCTTAATAGGAGCCATTTTGGGGTCTTTACATAAATAAACAAATGGAAATCAAAGTGGCACGCCTCGCGCAGTCATATATCCCAGCATGCACCGCGCGCTTCTTCTTCTTCTTCTACGGGGGAAAATGAAGTCGGCGGCTGCTTACCGTAGTTGCGATTGATTGATTGATTGATTGAAACTTTTACCTGTTGGAGGTTCAATATTGGGCCATATAAGGCGCACCGGATTATAAGGCGCACTGTCAGCTTTTGACAAAATTGGAGGTTTTTAGGTGCGCCTTATAGTGCGTAAAATACGGTAAATAGTTTTAAATTGAGCAATGACAGTTATAGTGAGATGCTACCTCAGTAGAGCATTTAAGTTCCATCTTAAAATTAATTTGTATACTCTAGCCTTTAAATAGACCCCCCTTTTAGACCAGATGATCTGCCGTCTCTTTTCTGCTCTGCCCCCCTCTCCTTCATGCAGAGGGGGGGCACAGATTAGTTGACCACAGATGATGCGCTAGCTGTTCTAAGTCGGGACCCAGGGTGGACCACTCAGCTGTGCATCAGTTGGGGACGTCTCTGTGCTGCTGACCTGTCTCCACTCAAAATGATCTCCTGCTGACCCCACTATGGACTGGACTCTCACATTATTACCGTATTTTTCGGACTATAAGTCGCTCCGGAGTATACGTCGCACCGGCCGAAAATGCACAATAAAGAAGAAAAAAAACATATACACGTCGCACTGGAGTATAAGTCGCATTTTTGGGGGAAATTTATTTGATAAAATCCAACACCAAGAATAGACACTAGAAAGGCAATTTAAAATAAATAAAGAATAGTGAACAACAGGCTGAATAAGTACGTTATATGACGCATAAATAACCAACTGAGAACATGCCTGGTATGTTAACGTAACATATTATGGTAAGAGTCATTCAAATAACTATAACATATAGAACATGCTAAACGTTTACCAAACAATCTGTCACTCCCGATCGCTAAATCCGATGAAATCTTCCTCCTCGGTGTCGCTTCTGGTATGCGCCGCTAGCGTCCATTCTTTCTGCTGCTCGATCGCCGTTTTCTGGTGCATATTTCACTACGTCCAGCTTGTAATCTGCAGTATATGATTTCCTTTTCGGTGCCATTTTAGTTCAGTCCTTCTCAGTTTTTATAAGTTACCGCCAATGTTGCTGTGATCTATTTTAATAGCTCCGGCAGTAGCGCATAGCATATAGCAGTTAGCATTCCAAAACCCACAATGCACTTCTGCCATGACCCGCCCCCGCCGAATTCTTATTGGTTGGCGTGTGAGTTGACGATAGCTGACGTGTGTGTGACGATTGCGGACATTTTCTTCGTCGCTCACGCGAATTAGATAAATAATATTATTTGATATTTTACGGTAATATGTTAATAATTTCACACATAAGTCGCTCCGGAGTATATGTTGCACCCACGGCCAAACTATGAAAAAAACCTCGACTTATAGTCCGAAAAATACGGTAACTAGATCCACTCGACATCCATTGCACCGGTCGCCCAGGGTGGGGGGGCCCCCACATCTGCGGTCCCCTCCAAGGTTTCTCATTGTATCCCATTGGGTTGAATTTTTCCTTGCCCTGATTTGGGATCTGAGCCGAGGATGTCGTTGGGGCTTGTGCAGCCCTTTGAGACACTCGTGATTTAGGGCTATATAAATAAACTTTGATTGATTGATTGATTAAAAAAATCAGATTAAAGGTCTTGGGAATCCAAAGGGCCCCAACTCATAAAATCATTAAGTGATCTCTCTCTCTCTCTCTATATATATATATATATATATATATATATATATATATATATATATATATATATATATATTACTTTCAATGACTGTAGTACTTAGTACTACATTCTATTGAATTGTTTTTTGTTAGTTTTTTTTTTAAATATCCATAATCTGAAACTTTGTTTTTCTTCTGAAAAAGCATAATACATGTTAACGTTGATTGATGTACCCGCGCAGTCACGGGGAGAACATGCAAACTCCACACAGAAAGACCCCGAGCCCGGGATCGAACTCAGGACCTTCGTGTATTGTGAGGCACATGCACTAACCCCTGTGCCACCGTGCTACCTCTCCAACGTTCAATGCATGCAAATTAAAACACCAAACTTACGTTTTCCTCTGCTGCCTTGCATAACGTACACGGTAATAGTGATGGAGCGTGTTATGCTGCAGGAAGCTCCCCCACACTTCAACCGCATTCTTACCTATTGTGGTTGTTGTTGAACTTCTTATTGCGGAATTTCCTTTGCCTCTGATAGTTTGTGTTCGGATTCGACGGAAACGTCGAAGCGTATCCGTGTTCACACTCTGTCGAAAGAAGAGAATATCAGGTTAGCCATTTGCAAAAATTTGCCGGGTGAAGGTAAGCGCTGCTCAGGCGCATTTTCTGCACCACGTGGACGCGACACCTTTGTATACATCCATCCATTTTCTACCGCTTGTCCCTCTCGGGGTCGCGGGAGGGTGCTGGAGCCTCTCTCAGCTGCATTCGGGCAGAGCGGGGTACAACCTGGACAAGTCGCCACCTCATCGCAGGGCCAACACAGATAGACAGACAACATTTCACATTCACACACTAGGGCCAGTTTAGTGTTGCCTGTCAACCTATCCCCAGGTGCATGTCTTTGGAGGTGGGAGGAACCCACGCAGTCACGGGGGGAACATGCAAACTCCACACAGAAAGACCCCGAGTCCTGGGGATCGAACCCAGGACCTTTGTATTGTGAGGCACATGCACTAACCCCTTTACAACCATGCTGCCCCCTTTGTATACAACTTAGGTTAAAAAAAAAAAGACTCACTTTACGAGGTTGACATTACCTCGTTCTCGTCTTTCGAGATATTCCGCGGCTTCCAATAATCGCTGGATATTCATTAGTTGGACAGCCGTCATTCTTTCCTGAGGCTGCAGGCTGCAGTCGTTCACCTTATCGTTAGCCCCGCTCTCTGTAGCGTTTAACATTAGCTACGGCGACAGTTCTTCGGTTATCAATACAATAAATAAATTAAATATATTTTAAAAAAAAATCGTTTTGATATCTGAGTCACGACGAGGGGGAATCGTGTTTGCAAGCTAGCGAGCTGCTGCCGATGCACGCAAGGACGATAGAAAATCTCAAAACCGGCGTAAGAAAATAGTCAGGTGTTCTCGGAAACACGGTGGCACTTTGTTACAAAATGAGATATAAATAATATAAAAATTCCCCGAGGGAGACGGGAGCCAGCAAAGTGCCTCCTCTCCTCTCCTCTCCTGTTTGTTTTCTTTTACCGCACAGCTCCGGAGGCGGGCCCGCGCTGGACGTGAGGCATTCTGGGAAATGGTGTTTTTTTTTTATCTTGTATTGCCATGACACTGACAAACGCTGATGATTTGTCAAGTTTTTAGCGTGTCATGTCATTGGAATTTAAACATAGGCGCCCACGTGGGATTGACGGCAACTTTCAGTCTTTAAAATAATTTTTGAAAAATGCAAGTTATTGTACCAATGATTGTCACAAACACACTAGGTGCGGTGAGATTATCCTCTGCAGTTGACCCATCACCCTCACCCCCTGGGAGGTGAGGGGAGCAGTGAGCAGCAGCGGTGGCCACCCCCAATTCCAACCCTTGATGCTGAGTGCCAAGCAGGGAGGTAATGGGTCCCATTTTTATAGTCTTTGGTATGACTCGGCCGGGGGGTTTGGACTCACGACCTACCGATCTCAGGGTGGACACTCTAACCACCAGGCCACTGAGCAGCAAAAATCATCTGGTCTGTTTTACAAAATAATAAAGACACTAATCATATGGGATATTAACTTCGCTGAACGTTTATTTTCTTTTTAATACACACACACCGAGCACCCACTGTGCATAAACTTAGATCGGCGTATTGGAAACATCACGTATATCGACCAGCTGGTGTGTATTTACAAAATGGTATTGTTTGACACAGTTGTGTGATTACTATGAATAGATGTTGTTAATAATGCAGCAGCATGAGTGTACAGCAGCACAAAAAAGATGGGATCTTTACACATTCCAGTATTACTTAGTTCATTGGCTCTAATTAAATATTATAGTCTACACCAGAAGCGTCCAAACTTTTTCCCACTGAAGGCCACACACTGAAAAATCAATGCATGCGGTGGGCATTTTGATCATTTTAATTTTCCAAACCAATGCAATATTAGATTATTTTAACCTTTAAGGCTCCCCTCAAACTTGGTCCTGGGGACCCAGAAGGGTGTCAAGCGTAAAACTGCAAAAAAAAAAAAAAGTCATGTATTAATTGTTTTATTCAACACAAATCTCTATATCAGTGATTCTCAAACTTTTATATTTACCAACTTTGTAACACCTCAGAAAACACTTGGCTCTCTAAGTAAACGGTAAATGCATAATACTTTTATAGCGCTTTTCAACCTTAATACCATAATAACCAACAATAAAATACAGTAGCCTAGTAGGCCTGGGTATTCATTAAAAACAAGACAGAGGATTTATTTAACAAATATATTTAATATTTTTGGCCACTGTAACAATACAGCTTGAACAGTCACATCGTTACAATAAACACTGTCCTTAAATAATCCATTACATTTAATTGTTTCTTTGGTGTACCACATTTTGCTCTAGAATAGATCAACTTCAGATCTGTTGAGAATACGTTTTTCTTTTGTTTCAAGCCCTTTTTTCAAAAACCTGGTTTTATGGGAAAAACAAAAACCATGCAAAATGTTCCTCTTTTTTTTTCAAGTGGAATATTGTGAAGTAATCGGACCCTTAAATAGGTCAATAATTCATAATAACGTTGATTTAAATTTTTTTTTTTTTTACAATTAGTTTTAAAAAACAAAATCTTACTAAAATTATTAGGCATCCAAAAGGGCCATACTCATAAAAGTGTTAAAAATAAGTAATTCTTAAGTCTCCATTGTGAGTTTGTATTATTTTTTCCTGTTTTTTTTTTTTTGTTTGTTTGTTTTATGCCCTTTGGTCAAAGAAAACGTTGTTTTTAAATGGCAAACACACAATATGCAGAACCCCCCCCCCCCCCAAAAAAATATTTCACAGTGAAATTTGTATCCTGATGTAGTTGGAGCCTTGAAAAGGCCCATAATTCATAACATTGCTTTTGATTCATTATTATTTTCTGAGCAATGACAGCTTTAAAAAAAAGACAACAGTTTTGTGTTATTGGATTCAACATTGCAACTTTTTCCTCATTACATTTCAATTTGCTTCACTGTGCTACTTTTTTTTTTTTAATAGTATTTGAATGGGCTGTTAAAATAAAATAGCTGCAGGCTGAAAATGGCCCACAAGCCACACTTTGGACACCCCTGGTCTATATTACTGTGTCATTTGCTTAATGTACAGTGACTTTGACAATAAAAACGTCCACTCGTCACGAAACAAACCCTACAATTCCCATGATACACCGGGACCACGGGGGCGCGGTTAACAACTGAAGCCAGGCCCAGCAACACGTGACGTCGCACTCTAGCGGCGCTTTGATTGGCGGACGCTGTTGACAGACTCCGAGGGCAGAGCTCTCTTCTGACCAATCACAGAGCGACTCCGCGCCATGTGGAACCCCGTGCGACACGCCCACAAATAGCAGGAAGCAAACAACCGAGAGAACGCAGGAAAAAATATGGAAGCGAATTTCCAGCTCGTTGTCGCCATTTAAACACATTTCCCCTTTACAAATGCACTTATATTTCCGCATAAAACACTAAAAAGAATACGTAAAAACTATTCGCACACTTTATAAAACACGACTAAATATGTTTTTTTATGGACCCCTTTATGCATCACATTGCTGTATACGTTTTCGTCATGCTAAGTGAAGGCTGTTTATGACAGTGTGTGCGGGGGCGCAATGACGTCATCCTAGAAAGTGAGTTGGAGAGCGCTGCAATGTGGTCACGTCTTGTGTTGTATTTGAGTCGCAGCCAGCATATGTACACCCACTCAGCAAATCAAATACGTCACATTTGCTATTTGTGAACTTGTGAAGATCGGAGGCATATTCCTGCAATAGATGCACACATGCGTGGAGATGGTCGCAGTAAAAAAAGATCACTACACTTAAGTGTGCAGTCAAATGCTAAAAACAAAAAACAAAAAAAACAAAAACTCACTTCCGTCTTTCCTCTCGGCGCTCTCAAGATAGCGAGCAGCCTCCAGCAGCACTTGGACATTATTGAGAAAAGTATTGATCTGCTCCAAGTGCGAGTCTTTGGAGTTGAAGACGTCATTGAAAGGATAACCGGACATCTCCAAGTCTTGCGGATCCAAAAGGGACGCATCGGAATCGAAGAAAAACTCCTCGCTCTTCAAACTACTTCTTTGGCTTATCTCACTTTTGGCCATTTTTAAAAAAAAAATGTTGTGCAAGTTGTGCAGCGAGACTTGGTCCTGTGAAAGATATGTTCGTGTCAGATGGAGCCCCTTCTCTTTTTTTTATGAATGCGGGGTGTCTAATGTGGAGCAGCAGCCAATGTCAGAGGATGCTGCTGCATGGCAAAAGTAAACCCCGCCCCCTCCAGGAGAGGAGCTCCACATGGTCCTTGTGTCCGCCAAATAGCGAGGAGGAAAACAAAAACAGGCGTCCCCAACCACCAAGTACGTCCGTGCATGTCCAGGCTGCAGAAAACGCAATGAAGAATAAATAAAATACAAATTAATACAGTGCTAAACTAACCTTGTGTGGTGTTCGGGTCTGTGGGACCCGTTTTCATTTTTTATTAAAAGAAAAATGATACAATTAATTAATTTTTCAAACTGAGACTCACTGACTTTGGCTCATTTTCTGTGAAGAACATATATCAGAATACATATTTAATGACTACACACCATACACCCCCCCCTACACATTTCTATTACATATAAGATGTCCGCTGGGCTAATAGAAGTGTGGAAATTGATGTTCTGTGTAACACACACACACACACACACACACACACACACACACACACACACTCACACACACACACACACACGCACACACACGCACACACACACACACACACAGCAGGCCTAGACAGGAGGAGGACAGAGTGCAGGTACACAGAACATCAGAGGGTCAAATGTGCGAGAAAATGAGAGCAAACAGTGTTGACAATGTTGCAACCTTGTGTGGGAACCGCAGATGCAGAAACACAAAAGAAGAATCCCTGTGGGATGCAGAAACTGGCAGAGAAATTTTCCGTGCCACGTTCATATTGTTGTTACTCAGCCAACGTTTGTGGGTCTGATGGACCCATTGCATTTTGTGGCTTTTAATGCCTCACAATCAAACACTTTTACGTTAAAATACTGAACAGATGTTTATTGGGATAAGGTAAACATCTGTTCAGTATTTTAACATAACCCTTGTGTAACATTCATATTGTTGTTACTGGGCCAGTGTTTGTGGGTCTGAGGCACCCGTTGCATTTTGTGGCTTTTAATGCCTCACAATCAAACACTTTTACGTTAAAATACTGAACAGATGTTTATTGGGATAAGGTAAACATCTGTTCAGTATTTTAACATAAAAGTGTTTGATTGTGAGGCATTAAAAGCCACAAAATGCAATGGGTCCATCAGACCCACAAACACTGGCTGAGTAACAACAATATGAATGTTACACAAGGGTTAAGAGTGGTTTAAGATAAGAGTTGTCTCTGAGTTTGATTGATTGCAACTTTTATTAGTAGATTGCACAGTACAGTACCTATTCCGTACAATTGACCACTAAATGGTAACACCCCAATAAGTTTGTCAACTTTTTTAAGTCGGGGTCCACGTTAATCAATTCATGGTAAAGAGCTCAGTGTTATGCAAAATAATACAAGCATCTCAGCCATTAGGAGCAGGGATGTCAAACTCATTTTAGATCGGGGTCCACATGGAAAAAAATCTACTCCCACTGGTAAAATCACAGCACGATAACTTAAACATAAAGACAACTTTAGATTGTTTTCTTTGTTTAAAAATAGAACAATCACATTCTGAAATTGTAAAAAAAACATAATGTAGTTTGTTTTGTATACACTTACATGTTTCGGTTACTAGTATTCTATCTTTGTTATTTATATTTTCTGAATAAATTATGTGATAATGTTCATCAGTCAACTCCCTGGTGTTCATTTTCAATCTATCAAAATCAAATTACAGTATGTTATTTATGTAGTTTGATCATTTTCCTCGACTGATGTACTAACATTATGTGGCTTATTTTGTACATATGTAGCGTCATCTACAAAGATACAAATAATTGCTATTGCGACATTCAGTGGACACATTTAGAACAGCTGTTTCTTTCATTCAAAAATTTCAGGTTAATTTTTATACTTAGCAAACTCATCCAGCGGGCCGGAAAAAACCTGTTCGCGGGCTTGATCCGGCCCTCGGGGCGTACGTTTGACACCTCTGCATTAGAGGGCATAGCCACCAAGGGCCGCACACTGAAAATGAAAGCATCCGGGGGAAATTTTGATATTTTTCATTTTCAGAACCAAGGCAATATATTGTAACCCTTGGGCTTTCCCTCAATTTTGATGAATCTTCAAGGTCCCGGGGACCCAAAAGGGTCTCAGTCACTAAAGTGTTAAATAACAAATATTAATATGTTTTTATTTTAATTTCAACATTTAAAGATCTATAGATTAACTTCAGATTTGTCCATTGATAAATAGTTTTTTCATGTTTTATGCCCTTTCTGTCAAAACGATTTGATCAAAAAAACACAAAATATGCAATATTTCCCCCCCAAAATAGAATATTTGATGTGAAATAATTGTAGCCTTCAATAGGTAAATAATTCATAACATTGCTTTTGATTTTTGAGCAATGACAGTTATAAAAATAATCAGATTAAAGTCTCGGGGATCCAAAAGGCCCTCACTCATAAAAGCAATAAAATAAATCTCTCTCTCTATATATATATGTGTGTATATATATGTGTGTATGTATATATATATATATATATATATATATATATATATATATATATATATATATATATTACTTTCAATGCTTAAATCTGTAGATCACCTTCCGATATATCCGTCAAAGTATCGTTTGTTCCACTTTTACATGTTTTTTTTTGGAAAATTATTTTTTAAATACATACAAAAACTTTTCTGTGAGCCACAATTGGCCCCTGGGCCAACTTTGGACAACCCTGTGTAACAACGAGCCCCGTATGATTCACCTGAAACATCTGGTCTTATTCGCTAGCATTATCTTATAGCTAGAAATGGACTTTGTTTCTTCAACCATTTGAACGACAGTGCTGGGAAGAAGAAGCGGATGTAGCGTGAAGTAAAGTGAATTGTATTTATATAACGCTTTTCTCTAGTGACTCAAAGCGCTTTACATAGTGAATACCATTATCATAGTCCCATTTAAAGGACACAACGAACGTGACTAAGGTGGTAGAAGCCGGGGATCGAACCAGGAACCCTCTCTCTCAACCGCGCCACGCCGTGCTTGTACTGTAAAAAAAACAATACGATAGAATGTAGTACAAACAACTACAGTAGTTTTATTTAAAAAAATATATATAATAATGTACAGCAGTTACCTTGTAGAGTGGACTTCTACAGTATCTCCTTTCAGCTGCTTCTCCGTCAAACACACCATCAGCAGCTTTTCCATATTTTCATGGATAAACGTCCCACTTTTAGATATAATTTTAACATTCTTGGCTGGCGTTAGATTCCTCCTGCTTCAGTATGGTGCAGACGAGCAGTCATACACTGTAAATGCTTAGCCAAGTTGGTGACAAGCTCGGTCATGTTTTTGATGATTTATTTTTTTAATTCAATTTATATAATCTGCTTGTTTTTCTCAGCACTGTCTTTCACATTCACTTTCTTCTTTCCCATGGTTGGAAAACAAAGTTATGTCCATCTCTAGCTATAAGCTAATGCTAGTGTATCCCAGGTGGTTCGGCTTTTTGCGTTAATCCAATTCCGCACGGGGACACAAACATTAGACATGAGAGGCGATTGTGCTGACCACCGAGCTAAAAACACGAAAGCTGGCACACTCTTGAAGTCGTCAGGGAGTGAGGTTTACTAACGCACACATGGCACAGCCACACTGGCTGGCCTCCAATATTCCAGGTAGTAAGACTAGATATTTTAGGCAGATCGTTGTGCCATTTGTTACACCAACTAATAGCATGAATGCTTGTATGTAAAAAAAAATAATCTTGAAATTTAAAGCATAAGAAATAGCCTCGAGACAGCTTTTGTCCAAAAACACTCTTAAAGGGGAATAGCACTGTTATTTTTTAGAATTTTGCCTATTGTTCACAGTCATTATGAGAGACAAGAACACACCCCTTTTTTGGGGGTTATTAAAGTTCATAAAAACGCTTGAAAGATGCAGTTAATAGGAGTCACCGTTGTAGCCTTCAAAGCCCTCTAAAACAACTTCAAAACCCTCCATCAACGTTTTGAATATACCACTGCAAGTAAATATGTAATGTAGTAACTGCAATATGTACAATATTTAAAGTTAAAAGTTAAAGTACCAATGATTGTCACACACACACTAGGTGTGGCGAAATTATTGTCTGCATTTGACCCATCACCCTTGATCACCCCCTGGGAGGTGAGGGGAGCAGCGAGCAGCAGCGGTGGCCACGCCCGGGAATCATTTTTGGCGATTTAACCCCCAGTTCCAACCCTTGATGCTGAGTGCCAAGCAGGGAGGTAATGGGACCCATTTTTATAGTCTTTGGTATGACTCGGCCGGGGTTTGAACTTACGACCTACCGATCTCAGTGCGGACACTAACCATTTTACCGTAATTTGGTCATTTTAAGCGTAGCAGGAACTAATTTCTTCAGCGCATTTATTTCTGTTTCCATAGCTGCGCACTTACGACTACCGGCAACAAAAGTGTGTTCCTACTTTTGGAAACAAACGCTAGTGTGTTCTAATCATGGTAACAGACAACGAACACGACTATTTTTGGACAAATGAGGATTCAAAAGCTTTACTTTTTGAAGCTGAATATACTGAGGATGAACTGATGCTTATAGTACCCCCTGCTCTCTGGGGGCCAGGGGGAGGGGGGGGGGGGGGGTGACAGGGGATGCAAAGCAATACCATATACCCCCATTATTTATTATTTACTTTTGAAATTATATCTCAATTCTGTACACTGCTACTGGAATTTTTTATTTTCCTGAGGGAACTCTCCTGAAGGAATCAATAAAGTACTATCTATCTAGAAGCAAGCACGAATAAGAGGGTGAGATGTTGGAGCAGACGGAAGCGAAGAGAGTGAGGTAGGCGCGACTCGGAGCTGCAAATGTGGAGCTTGGAGCCAAGCAATGTCGACATTAATTAAATGCTTACCCAAAATAAACTGGAAACGTCCCCGGCCAGCTGGACCAAACAGACAGCTGTCTATCGAGTAAGTCAGCTTAATATTGATCATGATACACGCAGCACGTCATGCGTGTTATTACAACTACAGTACATATGCTGTCTGGCTAGCTGTGTACAACAAACAAAATATAAAGTGTGGGCTAATACTTTACAGGTACTGTTATATGATTGTTCATGTTTTTCAGTCAGTACAGATTAGTGTCCTATCGCCTTGTGTTGTGAAGCGCGATTTGGGTGCTGACACAGATGCTAGCTTATCTCTCACCGTAGCTAGCTTTTACGGCTAATACCGTAGAACGCCAATGTGTTACCACGTGAGAAAAACAGTTCCTCAGTGTTGGCTCTTACAATAACAATGTCGCTACTGCTTGGTTATTCTACAGGTTATGGAACGTAAATGAAGTATTGTAGATGGTTTTTGAATGCATTTTTTTTAGTGATTTAGAGGCAGAATTGATTGCTCCCATTAGCTGCATCGCTAGCCACCTGGAATGGGACAATTTTTACATGTTAGAATGCAAATAAAAACAAAAAAAACTTTTGTCTTCTTGTCTCTCATAATGATTGTGAGATTCAAAAAAAGTAGGGACCTATTATGCAAAACCAACTTATCTTACCTATTGGTAGCTGCTTTTGTGTTTTTGGGATCTGCATAAATCCCGAAAAAAATGAAATCAAACCATGGAGGCATGGCAGGGAACAATCTTGTCTTCTTTAATACTTCCTCGAAACAAGTCGTTTGGAATTTGCCAAATTTATGAAATTTTTCCAATCGCTGACGACAGGTAGAGGTTTACCCAAAGAGCTTTGCGCGAGTTTGGTACTGTAGTCCAACACTGTAGTCAATAAGCTCCTTCTTTTTCTCTATCCTTTTGTGTGAGGCAGACTGGCTCGTACATGCACATGCATCCTGCGCTGTTGCCATTTGTAATACAAAGTAGGGTTGTACAGTATACTGGTATTAGTATAGTACCGCGATACTAATGAATCATATTTGGTACTATACCGCCTCTGAAAAGTACCAGTCCGCCGTTGGTGGATCTACACCTAACATCCACTGTAATTATATCAAGTACAGTAGCGTATCTAGTTGATACTACTATGATTATGTTAATATTTTTTGGCATCACAACATCTTCTTTCGTTTAAAAATATATATATATTATGTTTATAAACTCAGGAAATATGTCCCTGGACACATGAGAACTTTGAATATGACCAATGTATGATCCTGTAACAACTTGGTATCGCATTGATACCCAAATGTGTGGTATTATCCAAAACTAATGTAAAGTATCAAACAACAGAAGAATACGTGATTATTACATTTTAACAGAAGTGTAGACATGTTAAAATAGAAAGTAAGCAGATATTAACAGTAAATGAACAAGAAGATTAATAATTAATTTTCTACCACTTGTCCTTAATAATCTTGACAAAATAATAGAATGGAAAATGACTAAATATGTTACTGCATATATCAGCAGCTAAATTAAGAGCCTTTGTTTGCTTACTTACTAATAAAAGACAAGTAGTCTAGTATGTGCACTATTTTATTTAAGGACAAACTTGCAATAAGAAACATATGTTTAATGTACCCTAAGATTTGTTGTTAAAATAAAGCCAATAATGCAATTTTTTGTGGTCTCCTTTATTTAGAAAAGTACCGAAAAGTATTGAAATAATTTTGGTACCGGTATCGGTTCAAACTTATATCTCTCAGTTGACTTCATATGGAAGCACTAAAAACTACAACATGGCTGACGGAGAGAAGACGCTGTCAAAGTGGAGGCACGTAAATTAGACCGCCCACAAAACGGCGCATCATGAAGACATGGTCAGAAAGCGGCTTGAAGATGGTCTGTTAAACATAATCTATGCAACATTTTGACCGAAGAACCACCCTTACATGTTATGTAGACCACAAGAAAGTGTTTTAAATGTAAAAAAACCCATAATATGTTAAGGTACCTCTGTACGAGTGTTTTGGGTTACGAGTTTCTTCACAAATACCAATTAAACTCAGAAGCCGGTGCAAAACTGTATTTGAAAGCTTCTGAGGACAAAGTAATAATTTGAGTTGCACTCATTTAGTCTTAATGCACCGATAAAAGTAAATAAGAGCAGTACACTATTACAATAGTAGTAGTCGTAGCAGTATATAGTATGGCTAAAATGCTATTTAGGCTTTTACTGTAGATACCATTATGGTCACAAGCGTATATGACTTAATAGAACAAGTTCAACAAAATACCATCAGGGGACACATACAGTAAAAACATAGTGCGTCTATAGATCAACCTGTAGGTGACAGAAATGATAGATGTAAAGTCCCGAGCCTTGATGTTATACCACTCTCACCAGACCTTCAGACGAGCCATTTTCATACTGCAGACAGGCCATTTTCAGCGGAACATGTCAAGGCAGGCCTGTGTTCAGCTCTGAACTCCCCTTTGCCACTTCAAAGCGCCAGCAGCCGGCCGTGTTCGTTTGATGTAAAGTTCACACAGACAGAAACTTTCAAGTCCAGCACACAGGGGAATCTCTAAAGGTCCTTGCCACACCCTTTGTAAGCTGTCCAGACGGAAGCCTGTTTAAGCCTTCCTATTTTGGAGCCAAGGGTCCGTTTACACGGCGAGGTATTCAAGCAAACGTGGAGAAAAATCTGTTTACTTGGCTTGAACTGGCGACCACAATCTCCCACTGATGGAGAGTTAAGTCGAGCAGTGCTAGCCAATGTGTTAAAAGCCGCAGGCTGTTGCCTCATTGTCTAGCACAGCTCTTACAGTGTTGTAGTGTTGTCCCGATACCAATATTTTGGTACTGGGACCAGTACTAAAATTATTTCGATACCTTTCGGTACTTTTCTATATAAAGGGGACCACAAAAAATTGCATTATTGGCTTTATTTTAACAAAAAAATCTTACGGTACATTAAACATGTTTCTTATTGCAAGTTTGTGTCAGGACGTGGACTATGGAGTGTTTGTTTTCCCGAGATGCAAGAATAGAAGTGGACATGGCGTGAAGGTAAGGACGTCATTTTATTTTAACACTAACTACAAAAAGGGTACAAACAAAAGGCACGCTCAAGGCGGAGATAAACTTGGCTAAGAAACAAAAACTACCACAAAGGCAAAACTATGGACAATAAACAAAAACTTACTTGGAACATGAAAATAGACAAAACTCACTTAGCATGGAACTATGGTAGCATGGGTAACATGGGTAGCAGAAGTCAAACAGAGTTAATGTCGCCAGGCTGACCTCCTGGCAACTATTGGCTTAAATAGTCTTGAAGATGATTAATTACAGGTGTGTGAGTCCAAAAGAATCAGGTGCGTGACATGAGGACAGGTAAAAACTAATGGGTTGTCATGGAAACAAAAGAAACAAGAGTGCATAGAGTCCAAAAACCAAACCAAACATAACCAAAACAAAACATGATCACAAAGACATGACAGTTTGTCCTTAAATAAAATAATGAACATACTAGACAACTTGTCTTTTAGTAGTAAGTAAGCAAACAAAAGCTCCTAATTTAGTCTGCTGACGTATGCAGTAACATATTGTGTCATTTTACATTCTATTATTTTGTTAAAATTATTAAGGACAAGCGGTAGAAAATGTATTATTAATCTACTTGTTCATTAACTGTTAATATCTGATTACTTTCTCTTTTAACATGTTCTATCTACACTTCTGTTAAAATGTAATAATCACTTATTCTTCTGTTTGGATACTTTACATTAGTTTTGGATGATACCACAAATTTGGGTATCAATCCCATACCAAGTAGTAAAATTTAAAATCGTTTTTAATCATATTTATTTTTATATTGGTTTTATATTTATTTATTTTTATTCAGTCATTGGTGGAGCTAAGGATAATATTTGAATATTGTTTTCAATATTGTTTTTAATATTGTTGTGCAGCACTTTGGAAACATTTGTTGTTTAAATGTGATATATAAATAAAGTGGTTGGATTGGATTGGATTAGTTACAGGATCATACATTGGTCATATTCAAAGTCCTCATGTGTCCAGGGACATATTTCCTTAGTTTATAAACATAATATACATTTAAAAAAAACGAAAGAAGATGTTGTGATGCCAAAAAATATTGACGTAATCATAGTAGTATCGACGAGATACGCCCCTGTACTTGGTATCATTACAGTGGATGTTAGGTGTAGATCCACCAATGGCGGACCGGTACTTTTCAGAGGCGGTATAGTACCGAAAATGATTCATTAGTATCGCGGTACTATACTAATACCGGTATACCATACAACCCTACAGTGTTGGGTAGTAAAGTTTACACAACAGACAATTGCGCAGCCACATGAACTTGCATCTAGTACACAAGAAAACTGTGAAAAACTTTGGCTAAAATAGAGGACATACACTATAGAACAGGGTTCTTCATCCTTCCCAAGGCAAGGACCTCCGAGACAGATAGCGAGATGGAGCTGGGACCCATTACTTATCCATCCATCCACATTCTCTGGCGCTTGTCCCTTTTGGAGCCTATCCCAACTGCACTCTGGACAAGTCACCACCTCATCGCAGGGCCAACACAAATAGACATACACCATTCACACTCACAATCACACACTAGGGCCAATTAAGTGTTGCCAATCAGCGTATTGAAAAGGTCAATGTCCCAAAGCCCGGGAATCGAACCAAGACCTTCTTATTGTCAGACAAGAGCACTTACCACTGCTTCATCGTGATGCCCCCCATCACTTGTATATCCTGTATATAAATTGTTGTTTAAAGGTTTTAAAACACTTCATGGTGGTCTACATACACTATATTGCCAAAAGTATTTGGCCACCCATCCAAATGATGAGAATCAGGTGCCCTAATCACTTGGCCCGGTGTATAAAATCAAGCAATTAGGCATGGAGACTGTTTCTACAAACATTTGTGAAAGAATGGGCCGCTCTCAGTGATTTCCAGCGTGGAACTGTCATAGGATGTCACCTGTGCAACAAATCCAGTCGTAAAATTTCCTCGCTCTTAAATATTCCAAAGTCAACTGTCGGCTTTATTATAAGAAAATGGAAGAGTTTGGGAACAACAGCAAGTCAGCCACCAGGTGGTAGGCTATGTAAACTGACACAGAGGGATCAGCGGATACTGAAGCGCATAGTGCAAAGACTTTCTGCACAGTCAGTTGCTACAGAGCTCCAAACTTCATGTGACCTTCCAATTAGCCCACGTGCAGTGCGCAGAGAGCTTCATGGAATGGGTTTCCATGGCCGAGCAGCTGCATCTAAGCCAAACATCACCAAGTCCAATGCAAAGCGTGGGATGCAGTGGTGTAAAGCACGTCGCCACTGGACTCTAGAGCAGTGGAGACGCCTTCTCTGGAGTGATGAATCTCGCTTTTCCATCTGGCAATCTGATGGACGAGTCTGGGTTTAGAGGTTGCTAGGAGAATTCTACATTTCGGACTGCTTTGTGCCGAGTGTGAAATTTGGTGGAAGAGGAATTATGGTGTGGGGTTGGTTTTTCAGGAGTTGGGCTTGGCCCCCTAGTTCCAGTGAAAGGAACTTTGAATGCTCCAGGATACCAAAACATTTTGGACAATTCCATGGGATGGCACTTCAAGTTCATGTGTGAGTAAAGGCAGGTGGCCAAATACTTTTGGCAACATAGGGTACCATGAAAAAAATTGCATAGATTTTGACCCCAAAGGGAATAAGCGGTAGAAAATGGATGGATGGATGTTTACAGACCTATTTTTAAGCCATTTTTTTCTCCCTTTTAAAACAGTTCGTTTTAAGAGGCAGTTGTTGGATGCACATGAACCTCTCCACACCACGCCTCCTCACGCTCAGGAAGCATTCGCCCCCGCCCGGCTGAAATGTTTTGTGGTTTCTTAGCTTTCTTGCTTTTATTGTGCACTGTGGACATCGGTGACCGCCACAAGCCATCTGTTTTGAGTGACTGTCACCACAACACAACATATAGCGATACCGGCGACTCACCGTGGTTTGTTTTCGGCACTAAGGAAGAAGGCGAAGATGTGAGCAGACAAAAGAGAAGAGAAGCCTGGCTGACATACAGGTCTGAAACTATACATGCTGGCTAAAGTTAAACTTTTACCCAGTTTTTAATGCTCCTGGATGTTTGCGTGTATATACTGGCAATAAAAGGATTGTTTACTCTACATCATATAAATGCCTGCGCTCAAGTTGTACAATAGAAAAAATAATAGAGGCTCAAGGATACAAGGTACGTTACGACCGACATCGCAAATTTAATTACGAATTATATAACTCACTGTCCATTGACAAACACAGTAGGTACTGATCCAATTAAAACTAGTTTTTTTTTTTAGGAAAACCCTTCATTGTTTGGCCAGAGGACGGTGATGCTATTTACATTAGAAGGCCAAGCTAGCTACACAACAAATTGAGCTAACATTAACGTACCATTCACATATTTCTGTGTGAATGGTACGTGAGTCTCAGCAATTACTGATAGTCTGTTAGTCAATTACTGATAGTCTGGTAAACATTTTCTAATAGAGTAAAATAATGTGTAATATTAATGTTAATAGAGTTCATAGCTTATCCAAAATTAGACGGATGCTTCAATGAATACATTTGTGTGAAGTAAACTACAGCTGCTCCCGTGGGGATGCCATTGTTGTGTCATTGTACATTTTGAAGATACATGGCTCGAAATGACAGAAATGAACACACAAGCTAACAGTAGCTTATCCTGTTCCTCGACAGTAAGGAATGGGTTCATATGGCCCCGTTCCTGGGTGGATCTCACGTGAGAGGAAAGTGGGTGGGGTTAATCATTTTAAAGTTAAAGTTAAAGTACCACTGATAGTCACACACACACTAGGTGTGGTGAAATTACTCTCTGCATTTGACCCATCCCCTTGTTCCACCCCCTGGGAGGTGAGGGGAGCAGTGAGCAGCAACGGTGGCTGCGCTCGGGAATCATTTAGGTGATTTAACCCCCAATTCCAACCCTTGATGCTGAGTGCCAAGCAGAGAGGTAATGGGTCCCACTTTGGTATGACTCGGCCGGGGTTAGAACTCACGAACTACCGGTCTCAGGGCGGACACTCTAACCACAAGGCCACTAAGCAGGCAATTTTGCAATGCAGACTGCTGAAAATTATAGAAAATGCCACGCAACATAGCAACTGACGCCACAAAACACATTTTGAGTTATTTAACATTCTACTGTGGATAGTGCGCCCCCAATTATTCCTGTTTCATGTGTCGGGTAAACCCCGACAAATGGGGCCATATGAATCCCCTTCACACTGTGCCAGATCTGGACGATGCTCCACAGTAGAGCTTTGTGCTGGATCCCATTTATTTTTTTTTGTCATTCATTTAAGAATGAAAATGACTCCCATTGTCAATCATTCCCACGAAATATGTTTTCATTTACGGACAGGGTTTTATTTGAGTGTGTTTAGCTAACTTATGCTGCAAATGAATATTGGCTCCAAATATCAATCAATCAATCAATCAATGTTTACTTATATAGCCCTAAATCACGAGTGTCTCAAAGGGCTGCACAAGCCACAACGACATCATCGGCTCAGATTCCACATCAGGGCAAGAAAAAACTCAACACAGTGGGATAACAATGAGAAACCTTAGAGGGCGACCGGTGCAATGGACGTCGAGTGGATCTAGCATAATATTGTGATAGTCTAGTCCATAGTGGATCTAACATAATAGTGAAAGTCCAGTCCATAGAGGATCTAACATAATAGTGAGAGTCCAGTCCATAATGGATCTAACATAATAGTGTGAGAGTCCAGTCCATAGTGGATCTAACATAATAGTGAGAGTCCAGTCCATAGTGGATCTAACATAATAGTGAGAGTCCAGTCCATAATGGATCTAACATAATAGTGTGAGAGTCCAGTCCATAGTGGATCTAACATATAGTGAAAGTCCAGTCCATAGTGGATCTAACATAATAGTGTGAGAGTCCAATCCCTAGTGGATCTAACATAATAGTGAGAGTCCAGTCCATAGTGGGGCCAGCAGGAGACCATCCCGAGCGGAGACAGGTCAGCAGCACAGAGACGTCCCCAACCAATGAGTGGTCCACCCTGGGTTCCGACCCTGCACAGCCAGTGCTTCATCCGTGGCCACCGAACCTGTGTCCCCCCACCACAAAGGAGAGGGGGGCAGAGCAGAAAAGAAACGGCAGATCAACTGGTGTAAAAGGGGGGTCTATTTATAGGCTAGAGTATACAAATGAGTTTTAAGATGGTACTTAAATGCTTCTACTGAGGTAGCATCTCTAACTGTAAATATCCGTTATTGGTCTCCTTGACTACTTACAAAAAACATATCGATTGATCTCGACTCTACAGTCTCTAATTTGCTGCGGACTGCCCTCAGTTTCCTTGCAACGGATCAACAGCCCGACGCTAGGAAGTTTGCTTCCACTCTGTTGTATAGCATAATTGACATTTAATGCATTGTCGTTTCCACAGCCGGAGCAGGTTGTTGCTGTGCATTGTTATCAACTAATACACGTACCCACAATGTTGTTTTACTGAGTCGTTATTGCTCCGTCTTTTCTTTGTTTTTAATCTCTCCAATTAAAGTGTCGGACCAGGTTTGAGTTGAGGGTCTTGCGGAATGCTGCAAAGTCGGCCGCCGGGGTCACTTGTCTCGGTAGCCCACTGTGGTCACAGTGTGAATGTAAAGACTTCTGAGACATTACAGCTTAGGGCTATAGATGTCCCACAGACGCATTCTTTGAAGCCCCCCACCTCCAACAAAATTGCAACACATTCTCTTCATGCTATTGCTATGATTAAAGGAAGCTCCTTGCTTAAATTAAAAGGCAACTCCCATGTCAAACAATGAACCACTAAGTACACAGAGCTAATAGAGATGGGAGACAAAGGGCGAAGCAAAAGCTAATTTCTCTGAGCCTCAGGGACAAACAACAAAGGGGAAATGGGCTAATTGGGAAATCTATTGCCGATGTCTCCCATAGAGAAATGATGGAACATTACTGCGTCACATTTTTATTATGGAGATGAGAGCAAACAGCATGCATAGTTTTGTGAGCATCGGTCGTCACAAGTCAGTGTTTCTTTATTGGTACCTAGGGTTGTACGATATACCGGTATTAGTATAGTACTGCGATACTAATGAATCATATTCGGTACTATATCGCCTCTGAAAAGTACCGGTCCCGCACCCCCGGCCCCACGTCTTAGTCACGTCATAGCATTGCTGGTTTTACGAGCAGACGAGCATGTTCGGCAGTGCACAATCACAGAGTACTTACAAGCAGACACAGTGTGTAGACAGAAAAGGGAGAACGGACGCATTCTGGCTTAAAAACTAAAGATAAAGGTGAAGCTATAACACTGAAACGCCCTCAGGAAGAGATGCTTTAAGACATGGCTAGCTAGCTAGCGGCTAACGTCCATCCGCTGTCAGCAGTGTTTTAGCTACTTCTAAATCACTAATCCTGGTCTCCATGGTGACGAATAAAGTACGTTTCTTACAAGTATCATCCAGGCAGGACGAGGAATAGCTAAACATGCTTCACTACACACCGTAGCTCACCGGCATCAAAATGTAAACAAACGCCATTGGTGGATCTACACCTAACATCCACTTTAATGATACCAAGTACAGGCATGTATTTAGTCGATACTACTATGATTACGTCGGGGGGTTTTTTGGCATCAAAACATCTTGTTTTTTTTAAATGTATATTATGTTTATAAACTCAGGAAATATGTCCCTGGACACATGAGGACTTTGAATATGACCAATGTATGATCCTGTAACGACTTGGTATCGGATTGATACCCAAATTTGTGGTATCATCCAAAACGAATGTAAAGTATCAAACAACAGAAAAAGAAGTGATTATTACATTTTAACAGAAGTGTAGACAGAACATGTTAAAAGAGAAAGTAAGCAGATATTAACAGTAAATGAAGAAGTAGATTAATAATTAATTTTCTACCACTTGTCCTTAATCATTTTGACAAAATAACAGAATGATAAATGACACAATATGATACTGCATACGTCAGCAAACTAATTGGAAATCTTTGTTTGTTTACTTACTAAAAGAAAACTTGTCTAATATGTTCACTATTTTATTTAAAGACTTAACTGCAGTAAACATTTAATGTACCCTAAGATTTTTTGTTAAAATAATCTTCGTTTAGAAAAGTACCGAAAAGTATCGAAATAAATGTGGTACCGGTACCAAAACATTAGTATCGTTACAACACTATTGGTACCTGAAGGTAGTATGATTTTGCGTCCAGGCAAAACTAGAAATCATGTTTACATTTTTTAAAACTATAAACAAATATTTTTTAGTAAATATAAATAATGATATTTTCCCGTTTGTTTTAAATGAAATGAACCACTTGTTTTACAATAAATAAAACCATTAGTCTCCTCCTATCTCTTTCCGCTTCCAAGGGCGCTACGTTTGCTCAGCGAGTTAGCCTAGCTTCCACACACAGCTCGTAGTGACTCTCCTTAAATGTGACATATAAACAACACAAACACGAGGCACAATAAAATAACCTCTCACCAATGTTCCCACAGAATATGAGAAATATATCTTTGTCAGCATGCTTTACCAGTCCTGGAGTAACGTGTGTACCGTATGCTATTGATGTCAGACGGAACAGCAGAAGGAAGTCAAGCATCAGCAATAAAGGAAGTAACAGAATAAGAGTGGGCTCTTCAAAATAAAGGCACAAAAAACGTAACATGACAGAACTGCATTTTTCTCATGAACACAATTTGCTGCCATTTACAAATAGTAATCTACCTTTATTTGTCGTTATTCATACCTTCTGAATAAATTATGTGATAATGTTCATCAGTCAACTCATTGGTGTTAATTTTCAATCCATCCATCCATCCATTTTCTACCGCTTATTCCCTTTTGGGGTCGCGGGGGGCGCTGGAGCCTATCTCAGCTACAATCGGGCGGAAGGCGGGGTACACCCTGGACAAGTCGCCACCTCATCGCAGGGCCAACACAGATAGACAGACAACATTCACACTCACATCCACACACTAGGGCCAATTTAGTGTTTCCAATCAACCTATCCCCAGGTGCATGTCTTTGGAGGTGGGAGGAAGCCGGAGTACCCGGAGGGAACCCACGCAGTCACGGGGAGAACATGCAAACTCCACACAGAAAGATCCCGAGTCTGGGATTGAACCCATCAAGATAAAAAAAATAATATCAAAATCAAATTACAGGACGTTATTTATGTAGTGTGCTCATTTTCCTCGACTGGTGCACGAACATGTGGTTTATTTATTTTTTTACATATGTAGCATAATCTACAAAATTACAAATAATTGCTATTGCGACATCTAGTGGATGCATTTAGAACAGCAGTTTCTTTCATTAAAAAATTTCAGTTAATTTTTATCCTTAGCAAACTCAACCCGCGGGCCGGATAAAACCTGTTCGCAGGTTCGCACGTCTGACACCCCTGCGTAAAACTCATTCTGCTCACTTACCTCCACCCTATGATTGGAAAAATAAAGTAATGTCAATCTCTAGCTATAAGCTAATGCTAGTGAGTAAAACCAGATATTTGGGGCGAATCTTACGGGGTTCACTATGACACTTGCTATATAACTAATGTCGGGGAAGCGTGTAACTCAAATTTTAGCTTGTACCGTCCCACACAGCAAAAAGACTCCGCGGCGGATCCCCCGCGGACGTATCGCGCTTTCCGGAACGGATCCGCGAAACGGACCCGTATCGGCGTCCACTTGCTCTCAGGAATGGATCCGCCACGGAGGCGTGGCGTGGACCCGCCGTGGCGCCGGGCTGGATCCGCTCCGCATCCATGATCAAAACCTAACCTCCGCGACGGGTGCGCCGCGGACCAGCAACGGACTCATAAAAACCCTGGCTCATCTGGCCCGGTTCCGTTTTGGACCCGTTTATCTTATTTTCAAAATCCCTTCTGTTCTTGCTGTAGGATAAAATAGGAAACTAAAAAAATTCACTCGGCCCTACTACAGCAATATAGGCTTACATATGCATTGCCTTGTATTTTTAAACTAACAATATTGTCAATAGGCAGAAACAGAAAATGGTCAGTCACTCTATAAAGTAAATATATAATGTATAAATATATATAAATAGTAAATATAGTAAATATACATATTTAATCTATTAGGCTACAACTTCAACGAAATGCTGCTTCATGCACAGCTAACATATCAGAAAATGAATAACTGGTGAATGACAAGAAGTTCAATAAAAGATTGTTTGATTGATACATTTCTATTCCTCCTGGTTGCCCGGTCCGCCGCCAGGTTGAACCACCTGATGGCGTGTTTGGTGACCTCAGCGTCCGTGGCTGACCTTGTCACCACATTTTTTCTCACAGCACCTGTAATCAAACAAGATTACAAGACAGATATGTTTATGGTATGTAGCATCCAAAGCCAAGTATGCTTACACAATACAAAATATCCCATCTTCTTCCGCTTATCCGAGGTCGGGTCGCGGGGGCAGCAGCCTAAGCAGGGAAGCCCAGACTTCCCTCTTCCCAGCCACTTCGTCCAGCTCCTCCTGGGGGATCCCGAGGCGTTCCCAGGCCAGCCGGGAGAGATAGTCTTCCCAACGTGTCCTGGGTCTTCCCCGTGGCCTCCTACCGGTCGGACGTGCCCGAAACACCTCCCTAGGGAGGCGTTCGGGTGGCATCCTGACCAGATGCCCGAACCACCTCATCTGGCTCTAGGTATTAAGGAGATTACATTTGAAAAAGAAACAATCCAAAATGTTCAAACAATATCATTATTTGGTTCCTTGATCAGAGTACTGTATGTGGATAAATCTGTGTGGTTTTGTCATGTTTGTTTGATTTTGTTGGATGACGGCGGCGGGGGGCATAAATAAATATCCATAACCCAACTTTGGGAAGTTGACATTGTTTTCTTATTATATTTGTACTACCATTCTATGTTTGTATTCGTGTAGGTAACTTGAAGCACACCAACAGATGCTAGCTGGTGCGGCTGTCCGACAGTACTTGGTGTAGACCTTACTTCTCAATGCCTTAAGAGCTGTGCTGGACAATGAGTTGAAAGCCCGTGACTTTCGGCTCTTTTTGACTAGCACCGTTCAAATTACTCTTCGTCACTGAGGATTTGTGGACCCTGGTTCGAAACATTTCTTCTGTAGGAGTAACATATAATAGAAAAAAACAGACTTGCAGTATGGAAGGGATTCATATGGCCTCATTCCTGGGTGGAACCCACATGAGAGGAAGGTGGGGGGTTAATCATTTTACAATGGAGTCTGCTGAAAATTATGGAAAGCACCATTCTACATAGCAACTGACGCTGTGATCACAGTTGCAATTGCCACAAAATACATTTTAAGATATTCAACACTCTACTGCCATCTGGCGGCTAAAGTGGATCGTGCACCGCATAAATTCGTCACGTTTCATGTGTCAGGTAAACCGCAGTGAACGGGGTCATACGAATCCTCTTCCTACTGTATTATGTAAAACACAAATGTCCCCTGCAGAGGATGCTGGCTCTCAGGAGGACATTCAAACCTTGTTGCTTGTTTGATCATTTCAGGCAGGTGTTTGCATACCAATATTATGAACTCGTACCCTTTAAATCAGGGGTCCCCAAACTTTTTGACTCGGGGGCCGCATTGGGTTAAAAAGGTTTGTCCGGGGGCCAGGCTGTATATATATATATATATACACACACACATTGTCTTTTAATCAGTTTTGTCATTTAACATCAATTAACATTGATGTTCATCAACATTTAACATTGTCACATTATCAATGGGAAAATTCATTTTTAGACAATATGATTTGCCTGAACGGCTAGGAGATACCAAGAGTAACAAGCGGTAGAAAAATGGATTAGAAAGATAAGATAAAAATAATAATAATAAAAAAATAAAAAATGTAACTTGGGACTTCCTGTGAGCCGGATTTTGGGTACGGGGGGACCAAATTCGGCCCGCGGGCCGCAGTTTGGGGACCCCTGCTTTAAATACTTGCTATCTTTGGTTGTTGCTTTATGGTACAAAACAACTATTTAATCACTAAGAATAATTTTAACATTTATAATATAATTTTCTATAGGAGACAGTATTTATGAAGCGAGTTGACACTGATACATTACACTTTGTAATAATTAGCTCCGTATATAATTTCCTGTGCATATTTTTGGAGCCTATGTCGTATTAATGGCCTTTTCTTTTTCTGTTTTTTTCCAGAGCCATTTTGCATCATCCTTGCGTCAACATCATTTCTGAGGGGCGGCGATGTGGTGCTCCCACTATATGAAACTCTCAAATCATGTGCATCATCAGAATGGGAGAGACACATCATAAAACGATGCAACCATAATGGATCATTCCTCGCCCATTATTGCTTCCTGTGAAATCTCACATTTTCATAAGTGTCAATGACTTACATCATTCACAAGGACCATTTCAGGGAGGTTTTTATTCGCTCAATGTGCATCTGCTTTGACTCTCACTCAGGCATCCCATTGGGTTGAGTTTTTTCTTGGCCTGATGTGGGATCTGAGCCGAGGATGTCGTTGTGGCTTGTGCAGCCCTTTGAGACACTTGTGATTTAGGGCTATAAAAGTAAACATTGATTGATGATTATAATAATAAAAAGGAACACAGTGGGGATGGTGGAAGGAGTGGTTAACATGTATAATATTGGCAATATAGTATGAAATCCGTTCAAAATGACAATTTGGGCTTTGTGATTTTAATAGCATAGTGTAACCTCGATTTACCAACCCCTCTTTGTACGAACTTTTCGATTTACCGAAGAAAAAATATGCTTCGGCCCCTTCCCTTTGCAACAAATATTAACCTACAAGGTAAAGTGGATTTTATTTTTTATTCCTAATTATTGTATCAATCTGGCTTTTAAAGTGAGGGAGTTTTGTGATTTCAAACTGTGAGTGCACCACTGTGCTAGTGACAGTGTATGAGCCTTTTGTCTAACGAGGACAGTTTTCCTAGTTGTTGTTTTGGCTTTGTATTAAACAGAAAATTGAGCCATCACATCCTTATCAAGCATACTTGCCAACCCTACCGGATTTTCCGGGAGACTCCCGAAATTCAGCGCCTCTCCCGAAAACCTCCCGGGACAAATTTTCTCCCGAAAATCTCCCGAAATTCAGGCGGACCTGAGTGACGTGTCGACAGCCTGTTTTCACGTCCGCTTTCCCACAATATAAACAGCGTGCCTGCCCAATCACGTTATAACTGTAGAATGATCGAGGGCGAGTTCTTGGTTTCTTATGTGGGTTTATTGTTAGGCAGTTTCATTAACGTCCTACCAGCGCGGCAATAACAAAAAACAGCAGCAGTCACGTTTTCATCTATCGTAAAGTAGTTTGTCTGCCGTAAACAGCAATGTTGTGACACTCTTAAACAGGACAATACTGCCCTCTACTGTACATTTAATGTGACAATAACATCTACAGCTTTTAGAGAGTGCAGTGCACAACTGGAGACGAAGCAGAATGCATCATCAGAATGGTTAGAAAAATAGTGACAGAGAATAGAACAAGGATGGACAATTCAACCCTTAACTCAACAATGAGTAGATGAGTGTTATGTGTGTGTATATGTGTAAATAAATGAACACTGAAATTCAAGTATTTCTTTTATTTATATATATATATATAATAAAATAAATATATATATATATATATATATATACATATAGCTAGAATTCACTGAAAGTCAAGTATTTCTTATATATATATATTTATATATTAAATACTTGACTTGGTGAATTCTAGCTGTAAATATACTCCTCCCCTTTAATGACATTCAGACTTTACTTAAATCAATAACGGAGCAGCATCTCCTCATCCGTAACTCACTAGTGCAACAACAACGCCGGAAATGTGTCCCATGAAAAACCGTCCGACCGGAACTCTCTAATAACTAAAGTTCCTTGGGTGAATTATGTAAACCCACTATACCGGTAGTTTTTAGCGCTTTCATAGTGAGTTTACTGACAGATATAAGTAAGAACTTTACACTACTTTATATTAGAAATGGCAACAGCAGAGGATGAATGTCCCATAACAAGAAGATAGAGAAGAAGAAGAACCTTATCGACTACGTGGTCGGCACGGACTACAATGGCAGATGTGCGCAAATTTTCAGGACTTATGCAGATCCCAAAAACAGATCAGTAGGTACCAGAAGGTAAGTAATTTAAAACATTTGTATGCACGTACAACACTTAAGACCTTCAGTATATCAGTATGTGGAATTAAATTATGGAATGGATTAAGCAAAGCAATCAAACAATGTACTAATACAGTGGTTCTCAACCTTTTTTCAGTGAATTTTTTTTAATTCAAGTACCCCCTAATCAGAGCAAAGCATTTTTGGTTGAAAAAAAGAGATAAAGAAGTAAAATACAGCACTATGTCATCAGTTTCTGATTTATTAAATTGTATAACAGTGCAAAATATTGCTCATTTGTAGTGGTCTTTCTTGAACTATTTGGAAAAAAAGATAGGTTTTTATTTATATTTATAAAGGATTTTTGAATTGTTGCTATTTTTGGAATATTTAAAAAAAATCTCACGTACCCCTTGGCATACCTTCAAGTACCCCCAGGGGTACGCGTACCCATACTTGCCAACCTTGAGACCTCCGATTTCGGGAGGTGGGGGGTGGGGGCGTGTTCTGGGGTGGGACAGGGCGTGGTTGGGGGCGTGGTTAAGAGGGGAGGAGTATATTGACAACTAGAATTCACCAAGTCAAGTATTTCATTCATTCATATATATATATATATATATATATATATATATCCTGAAAATATGCAAACAAAACTGTGTTTAGATAATTGATACTTCAAACTTGCATAAATAAATCTTAAGGAATATAACATAACTTGGCTTCTGAGAGCTTCAAAATGTAATGAATAAAATGCTAAAGTTGTTGATAAACAAGCAATTATTTTAATAATTAAATATGGTCATTTTAAATGAATTATTATGATAATTTAAAATTAATTATTTCAAATATGTTTATTTTAATGTATAATTCTATGGCTGGATGTAATAAGGAGTCAGAAAAAATACAAATAAAAATACAATTAATTTTGATGTTTTTAGCAAAATATAGTAAAAATGTATTTAGTTATTTTAAAAAAAAATTAATAAATATATTTATTTTTAGGTAAGATAAACATAATAATACAATTTATCTCTTGTCTGGATGATTTTTTTCTTGTCACCCTGTTGTCCTCCCGTCGTGAAAAAAGGATGTCCTCACTCAGGTCCGCATGGAGGCTGAAAATCGGGAGATTTTCGGGAGAATATTTGTCCCGGGAGGTTTTCGGGAGAGGCGCTGAATTTCGGGAGTCTCCCGGAAAATTCGTGAGGGTTGGCAAGTATGCGCGTACCCCCATTTGAGAACCACTGTACTAATATAATCCACTTCAAGAAACCTTTCAAACTTAAAAGTGTTTACAAAGTACAAAGAAGAAGAACCATGATAAACATTCCTTTCGTACATCCATTCATTTTCAAAATAATCTTACTCATCTCACTATATGAAATGTAACTTACTTCACCAAGTATTATTTAATTTTTTTTTTTTTTTTGTGTGTGATTACTTATGGAGTATATTGTGAATAAATTGAGAACAGGAAGTGAACAAAAGTTTTAGCAACTGTTATGTAAAATAAAAGGGGTAGGATTAAATAAGCTCTGCTTCTTCCTACTCCTTTTCGAACATGTTGAAAAGGGAAACTGGAAATTGTGACGTATCATGTTGTATGCTTGCATGTTCGAAATAAACTCAAACTCGCACACTTAGTAACGCCTCTTCCACTCGATTCAAGCTTGTCAGCAAAGTGGACGTGACGTCATATGCAACCCAGCAATGATCATGTTGGCCTTTTGACCCTAAAGTGGACATTTAGGGTACAATCAGGTTGTAGTTTTACTTTCTAAATGGCGGAGTAAAGCATGAGCCTGAGCTGCCCTAAATCAACCTCTTTTGTTTTGGCCTTTATGTGGTGCGGCTAACAAGGGGCCGTAAAAGCAAAAGCCTCGTCCTTAACCCCTCGCTAATGTCCTCATCTTTCTCATGCGACGCTGGTTCTTTGTGGGAGGTCAAGCCTAAACACACAAGCGCTGAATATGTGTCGTGCCTGCTGTTGTTCCCCTCGGCAGGCCAATTATGTAATTCTTTGGCTCGCCACCGACGCAGCCGGGGTGGCGTTTACATTCACGGATCCCGAGGCGCAAACGGCCCCAGCTGCGCCACAATAGTTTTACTTACATTATATTTACCAAAGCCCCTGTGCAAACTGACAGTGAGCAAGCACAGGTGTGTGTGTGAGGAAAATGAGGAGGTGAGAGTGACAAAGCAGTGTCAGCCGTGTGGACTGACCTCCCATTGACACCGCCACTGACACTGCGGCTTCTTCTCCCTTGTGATCGCCGTGGTTCCCTGCTTTGTCAGGGCTTTCTAATCAAGATGCTTATCTGTCTTCCATCGAGATCCCAGTCAGGCTTTTCTTTTGTTTGCCTCAAAACAAGTGGCCACTGGTGGGGAAAGGCTTCCTGGGCTTTATCTCCACCGCAGGATATTCTCAGCCCTTCCTTGTGATACTGTATCAAAACAACACATTAGACAGCTGCACCCCACCCTGTTCCTCACCCAAACACGACCGTTGCACATCTCAATTCCCACCTCCGTTTTGAGGAAATTTTGGTGCGCACAAGGCGGAAGTACAAACTTTGACTGAGAAAACAAAACTAGAACTTGGGCAAAAACTATGGACGTGAAACAAAAAAACACTTACTGTGACACGAGCAGAACAAAGACTTACGTGGCATGGCAAGAAGCATAAACGATGGAATAATATAATATTATATAAATATAATAATATAAAGCATGAAAATGACAGAGGTAATGGCGCCAGACGGACTAACTGAAAAGGACAGGCTTAAATACTAATGAAATGATTGATGACAGGTGTGTGAGTCCGAACGTGAAAACAGTTGCAACTAATCGGTCGTCATGGTGACAAAACAAGGGAGTGAAAAAGCAGGAACTAAGTGTCCAAAAACCAAACAGCACATGGCCAAACAAAAAAATGATCAACAGACATGACACCTATATTGAGTAAAACATGCTTGAAACTAGAATATCAACTGTTGCAAAGCTGTGTCATCAACACTCACAAGTATAAAACTACTTTTTTAAAGTAATCATTTCTTATTTCAAGCATGAAAAAAAAAATCATGATTTTGACACAATTGTGTCTCATAATTAAAACAGATGACAGCCAAATTGACTTTGCTGTTTTATTTTCAATGAAACAATAGAAAATAGGTAAATGGTAAATGGGTTGTACTTGTATAGCGCTTTTCTACCTTTTTTTAAGGAACTCAAAGCGCTTTGACACTATTTCCACATTCACCCATTCACACACACACACACACACACACACATATTCACACACTGATGGCGGGAGCTGCCATGGACGGCGCTAACCAAGCCCATCAGGAGCAAGGGTGAAGTGTCTTACTCAAGGACACAACGGACGTGACTAGGATGGTAGAAGGTGGGGATTGAACCAGTAACCCTCAGATTGCTGGCACGACCACTCTCCCAAGGTACTCATATTGTAGTATGTCCCACACACGTTTTCTAAACTCGCAAACTCGGGTTGTACGCTATTAGTATAGTACCGCGATACTAATTAATCATATTCGGTACTATACCACCTCTGAAAAGTACCGGTCCGTCAAAATGTAAACAAACGCCATTGGTGGATCTACACCTAACATCCACTGTAATGATACCAAGTACAGGAGCGTATCTAGTCGATACTACTATGATTACGGCGATATTTTTTGGCATCACAACATCTTCTTCCGCATTTTGACTTAAAAACTAACGATAAAGGTGAAGTTATAACACTGAAACGCCCTCAGGAAGAGGTGCTTTAAGACACGGCTAGCTAGCTAGCACCTAAAGCCCAGCCGCAGTCGGCAGTGTTTTAGCTACTTCTAAATCACTAATCCTGGTCTCCATGGTGACAAACAAAGTAAGTTTCTTACAAGTATCATCCCTGCAGGACGAGGAATAGCTAAACATGCTTCACTACACACCTTAGCTCACCGCCGTCAAAATGTAAACAAACTCCTTTGGTGGATCTACACCTAACATCCACTGTAATGATACCAAGTACAGTAGCGTATCTAGTTGATATTACTATGATTACATCAATATTTTTTGGCATCACAACATCTTCTTTCGCATTTTGGCTTAGAAAATAACAATGAAGGTGAAGCTATAACACTGAAACGCCCACTGGAAGAGGTGCTTTAAGACACGGCTAGCTAGCTAGCGGATAACGCCCAGCCGCAGTCGGTAGTGTTTTAGCTACTTCTAAATCACTAATCCTGGTCTCCATGGCGACAAATAAAGTAAGGTTCTTACAAGTATCATCCCTGCAGGACGAGGAATAGCTAAACATGCTTCACACACAGTAGCTCACCGGCATCAAAATGTAATCAAACGCCATTGGTGGATTTACACCTGACATCCACTGTAATGATACCAAGTACAGGAGCGTATCTAGTCGATACTACTATGATTACGTCGATATTTTTTGGCATCACAACATCTTCTTCCGCATTTTGGCTTAAAAACTAACGATAAAGGTGAAGTTATAACACTGAAACGCCCTCAGGAAGAGGTGCTTTAAGACACGGCTAGCTATAGCTAGCAGTTAAAGCCCAGCCGCAGTCGGCAGTATTTTAGCTACTTCTAAATCACTAATCCTCGCCTCCATGGCGACAAATAAAGTAAGGTTCTTACAAGTATCATCCCTGCAGGACGAGGAATAGCTAAACATGCTTCACTACACACCGTGGCTCACCGGCGTCACAACGTAAACAAACGCCATTGGTGGATCTACACCTGACATCCTCTGTAATGATACCAAGTACAGTAGCGTATCTAGTCGATACTACTATGATGACATCAATATTTTTTGGCATCACAACATCTTCTTTCGTTTAAAAAAAAATTTATATTATGTTTATAAACTCAGGAAATATGTCCCTGGACACATGAGGACTTTGAATATGACCAATGTATGATCCTGTAGAATAGAATAGAGTTTTATTGTCATTATATTATTATAGGGACGGCGTGGCGCAGTGGAAGAGTGGCCGTGCGCGACCCGAGGGTCCCTGGTTCAATCCCCACCTAGTACCAACCTTGTCATGTCCGTTGTGTCCTGAGCAAGACACTTCACCCTTGCTCCTGATGGGTGCTGGTTAGCGCCTTGCATGGCAGCTCCCTCCATCAGTGTGTGAATGGGTAAATGTGGAAGTAGTGTCAAAGCGCTTTGAGTACCTTGAAGGTAGAAAAGCGCTATACAAGTACAACCCATTTATTTATTATTTATCATTATTACAGTGAACAGGTTCAAAGAACAACGGAATTGGAGCAGATCCCCTAAGGCAGTGGTCCCCAACCTTTTTAGCACCACGGACCGGTTTAATGTAGACATTATTTTCAGGGACCGGCTTTCCACTTGTGCCAAATAAATCTACAACTCACTATAACGCTGAATTTGTGGGAGTCCTGGGCTTGTTTCTTTGCAATGAGATGCACATGGAAATCAGCCTTTGGCTACAATCTGTCGCATTTATATTTTATATGTTCATTAATGTGTATTGTGTCATGTCACAAAGTTATAACAAATGGCAACTTCCTATGAAGAGTTGTATTGTACATCTCTAAACAAGCTTATTGGTGTGTCTAGTAGGACAGGCGAAAGTTAAGTCAGAGAAAATGCAGTCGTTTATAAATTATTTTATGTTTCTCTGCGGCCCGGTAGCAAATGTGTCATGGACCGGTACCGGTCCACAGACCTGTGGTTGGGGACCACTGTCCTAAGGTACATACACAATAGTATAGTAATATAAATAGTAAAAAAGAAGATATAAAATACACATATATATATATATATATATATACCGTATTTTTCGGACTATAAGTCGCAGTTTTTTTCATAGTTTGGCCGGGCTCCAGTGCGATTTATATATGTTTTTTTCCTTCTTTATTATGCATTTTCGGCAGGTGCGACTTATACTCCGGTGCGACTTATACTCCGAAAAATACGGTACATATACATATATATACATATATATATATACATACATACATACATACATACATAATATATATATATATAATACATACATAATATATATATATATATATATATATATATATATATATATATATATATATATATATATATATATATATATATATATAAAGTGACAGAGGTGTATAAGGTGACAGGTTATTGCACATTATTCTGTTTCACAGTCCAGTATTATTGCACTTATCAAGAAGCCATTTAGGACATATTGCACAGTCCAACATTATTGCACATTATAGTCGGAAAAATACCTGTAAGGACTTGGTATCGGATTGATACCCAAATTTGATTGATATATCTGATATTTGATTGATACCCAAATTTGTGGTGTCATCCAAAACTAATGTAAAGTACCAGACAACAGTAGAATAAGTGATTATTACATTTTAACAGAAGTGTAGTAGAACATGTTAAAAGAGAAAGTAAGCAGATATTGACAGTAAATGAACAAGTAGATTAGTCATTCATTTTCTACCACTTGTCCTTAATAATGTTGACAAAATAATAGAATGGAAAATGACACAATATGTTACTGCATACGTCAACAGCTAAATTAGGAGTATTTTTTTGTTTACTTATTAATAAAATATATGTTCACTATTTTATTTAAGGACAAACTTGCAATAACAAACATATGTTTAATGTACCGTAAGATTTTTGTTAAAATAAAGCCAACAAGGCAATTTTTTGTGGTTCCATTTATTTAAAAAAGTACCGAAAAGTATCGAAATAATTTTGGTACCGGTAACGGGTAACAAAATATTGGTATCGGGACAACACTATCGCAAACACTGCTGTGCTGGGAGGACGGGGTGGAGTACAAACCTGTGAGATGACAGACTGATGGCACCCCCTCCCCGAGCAATTGCCCTTTGGCTCTCTGTAACCATTGTTCACTTCTGTTCCCAGGCGCGGACATCTGGTGACAATGGACACGGCGGAAAAGAGGAAAGAGAGCCAGCGACATGCAGAACTGTACACATGCACACAAATACAGACACTTACATAACAAGCTACTATCAATGACTACACAAACACGCACGCACACAACTGCACCCATGCATTGGCGTGCCTTGGTGACATGCAACTCTAATGAAGATGTGGCCACACACAGATCCATAAACATACTCTATAACAGGGGTTTTTAACCCACTCAAATATTGAATTAGTAATCCTAGTCTTGATTTTAATTGTCTTATATTTAACTTCCTTACAGTTTACAACCTTGTCAAATGATATGAAAGCACGTGTTTATCACAAAACATATTATTTACTTGACACATAAACCTTAGGTTTTGGTAAGGCTGATTAGAAAATTATGTACTAACCAAATATACTGCATAAAAAATGGACTCATAAATAAATAAATAGAATTATGTTGTGTTAAATAAATAAACAATTTATATTTAGTATGTTTAACTAAACTGGCAATAACATTATAGTGCAAATGAAAATACATCTACACCACTTAAGTCATAATTTTTGCGCTTTAAAAAATTCTCTATGACTTTAGCTCCAGACTTCTTCTGTTTGATAGATTTTACCATTACTGCCACAAGTGGTGGAAAAGTTTATTGCAACTGAGTGCCACTGCGGCCCATACGGTCCGCAGCTGAGAAACATTTTTTTATTTTTAGCAGCCCTCTAGGAGGCGCTCGCAGCCCTATGGCTAAGAAACACTGCTGTGTACTAATGTTAGGTAGGGATATTCCAATCAACATTTTTCACCACCGATCTTTCCCAATTTTTTGGGCCTCAGATCTGATACGATTTCAAGTCCCGGTCCTATACTTTGACAATATGTTATAGAACTAAAGAAGTGACTAAAGTAAACACACACACACACACACACACACACACACACATTTTTATACATTTTATCTTACTAAATGTTTTTAAAATTTTGATGTTTCATGGATGGATGGGATGGATTATTTGTTTATTTTATATTTATTGTATTATATTTATACACACATTTTTATTATACATAAATGATACATTTATAAATGTTATAATTTATTTTTATAATCTATTTTATAATTATACATTTATACATTTTTATTATACATACATTTTATTACACATTATACACTTATTATACCTATATATTTTTTTTAATTTACATTTCTTTTATTTATTTTAGAATTAGCTGGTATTGTTGTAAATCAGATGATGTAATCAATTTGTGGTCTTGTATGCTACATACAATTTGTTTTACCAAAATAAAGTGACCAATACACAATTAGCAAACATAAACAATAAATACTACAGGCTGACATTTAAACCGTGTGGGTTTTGCCCTCAAAGCATTAACGTACCCAGACTCTTACTTCCTGAGTTTGTAAACAATAACAAAAACAACCGACAAAAAGATTTTGTAATGAAAGCAATCAAGAAAAAATATTAAAATTAATCTAATCACTTTAGTATAATTTATATACTGATACTGCATAAGGTATCAATAGTATCGACATCTGGATCAATCACCCCAACTTTACAACAAAGCTTTACCGGTTAGTTTCTTGTGGCGTCCTGCTCAGAATGTGTGTGTAACATGTTCAGCAATTCCTTTTCCGTGAGTCTAGTACTCCAGTAATAATAATACGTGGAAGAAACTCATACTTGCCAACCCTCCCGGATTTTCCGGGAGACTCCCGAAATTCAGCGCCTCTCCCGAAAACCTCCCGGGACAAATTTTCTGCCAAAAATCTCCCGAAAATCAGGCGGAGCTGGAGGCCACGCCGCCTCCAGCTCCATGCGGACCTGAGTGACGTGTCGACAGCCTGTTTTCACGTCCGCTTTCCCACAATATAAACAATCTGTAAACTGCCCAATCACGTTATAACTGTAGAATGATCGAGGGCGAGTTCTTGGTTTCTTATGTGGGTTTATTGTTAGGCAGTTTCATTAACGTCCTCCCAGCGCGGCAACAACACACAACAACAGCAGTCACGTTTTCGTCTACCGTAAAGCAGTACGTCTGCCGTAAACAGCAATGTTGTGACACTCTTAAACAGGACAATACTGCCATCTACTGTACATGCATAAATGACAATAACATCTACGGCTTTTAGAGAGTGCAGTGCACAACTGCGCACACGACAAGGAGACGAAGCAGAATGCATCATCAGAGAGGGTGTTCGGCATGGTTAGAAAAATAGTGACAGAGAATAGAACAAGGATGAACAATTCAACCCTTAACTCAACAATGAGTAGATGAGTGTTATGTGTGCGTATATGTGTAAATAAATGAACACTGAAATTCAAGTATTTCTCTTATTTATATATATATATATATATATATATATATATATATATATATATATATATATATATATATATATATAATAAAAGAAATATATATATATATATACCACGACCCCGCCCCCACCACCACCTCCCGAAATCGGAGGTCTCAAGGTTGGCAAGTATGAAGAAACTTAACTTAAATTCCGCCATAGTTGTGAGGATTAGTATTTTAGAAGAAGCTAATAGATTCTAAACGCGATCAGTACATCTTGTTCTGAAATTTGAGCCAGTGTAATGTAAAACATGCCCTCTCCTGGAATTCATGCAATGTGTGTAACAAGGAACATAGAAATGTAATTGTGGCTCCTTCTTAGCGTGCAACTTTTTTTTAGTCTTTAGCCGAAAACACTGGGACACAGCTGTGGCAAATATCGGCCACTGGTCCGATCCCGTGATTGGCAGCGGGAAATGTTGTCATTGTAATAATATTGTGGACCGGGACTTGATAAGTTGTTTGAAATAACATCTGCGGTCCCTTCCAAGGTTTCTCGTTGTCCCCATTGGGTTGAGTTTTTTTTTGCCCTGATGTGGGATCTGAGCCGAGGATGTCGTTGTGGCTTGTGCAGCCTTTTGAGACACTCGTGATTAAGGACTATATAAGTAAACTTTGACGGATTGACGATTGATAGCAGGCTTGGCGACATAAGCAGCCAAATCTACAGATAAATGGACAAAGTAGTCTCAGAGATTAAATATATGGGGCTTGTTCTGGACTCACACCTTGAATTTGAAAGTGACATAAAAAAGGTTTCCATCGTTGCTAAAGCAAATCTTCACACAATCAGACTACCTGCCATTCCACGCTGCTCATCGTTTAGTTTTTTTTGCACGTAATGATCTTTTCACACTTAAATCCCCATGTAGCTCTTGGTCGACTCGTAGGCCACACTCACTACTGTCAAACACAATGTTGCTGTTCAAACTGTGTGTAATGTTACAGTGGCCAAGAATATTAAATACACTTGTTAAATAAGACATCTCCTAGCTTTAATGAATACTTCAATCAATCAATCAAAGTTTACTTATACAGCCCTTAATCACAAGTGTCTCAAAGGGCTGCACAAGCCACAACAGCATCCATGGTTCAGATCCCACATCAGGGCAAGAAAAAACTCAACCCAATGGGCACAATGAGAAGCCTCGTAGGGGACCGCAGATGTGGGGACCCCGCCTGGGTCTCACCCTCTGAGAAGCCTCCATTTTACTAACGATTTCCAATGTTGTAAAAATGTGTAGAATAAAAATTAAAATACATGACATTTCTGTCAACAAAGATTTGCGTCAGCCTTTGATAGTAGGCTAATATAGCTAATATAGACACTTACATCATGTGATTCCTTCATTATAACACTTATATCAGACTTTTAAAGTCATTTTGATAGTACCGGTAGGCTTATATAGCTAATATAGACACTTACATCATGTGTTGCCTTCATTAGAACACTTATATAAGATTTTTAAAACCATTTTGATAGTAGGCTTATAAAGCTAATATAGACACTTACATCATGTGTTTCCTTCATTATAACACTTACATACGACTTTTAAAGTAATTTTGATAGTAGGCTTATATAGCTAATATAGACACTTACATCATGTGTTTCCTTCATTATAACACTTATATAAGACTTTTAAAGTCATTTTGATAGTAGGCTAATATAGCTAATATGGACACTTACATCATGTGTTTCCTTCATTATAACACTTGTATCAGACTTTTAAAGTCATTTTGATAGTAGGCTTATATAGCTAATATAGACACTTACATCATGTGTTGCCTTCATTATAACACTTATATAAGACATTTAAAGTCATTTTGATAGTAGGCTTATACAGTTAATATAGACACTTACGTCATGCGTTGCCTTCATTATAATACTTATACAACACTTTTAAAGTAATTTTGATAGTAGGCCAACATAGCTAATATGGGCACTTACATCATGTGTTGCTTTCATCATAAGACTTATATCAGACTTTTAGAGTAATTTTGATAGTAGGCTTATATACCTAATATAGACACTTACATCATGTGTTGCCTTCATTAGAACACTTATATAAGATTTTTTAAATCACTTTGATAGTAGGCTTATATAGCTAATATAGACACTTCCGTCATGTGTTTCCTTCATTATAACACTTATATAAGACTTTTAAAGTCATTTTTATAGTAGGCTAATATAGCTAATATGGACACTTACATCATGTGTTTCCTTCATTATAACATTTATATAAGACTTTCAAAGTAATTTTAATTGTAGGCAAATATAGCTAATATAGACACTTACATCATGTGTTTCCTTCATTATAACACTTATATAAGACTTTTAAAGTAATTTTGATAGTAGGCTAATATAGCTAATATGGACACTTACATCATGTGTTGCCGACATTATAACACTTATATAAGACTTTTAAAGTCATTTTGATAGTAGGCTAATATAGCTAATATGGACACTTACATCATGTGTTGCCTTCATTGTAACACTTATATAAGACTTTTAAAGTCATTTTTATAGTAGGCTAATACAGCTAATATGGACACTTACATCATGTGTTTCCTTCATTATAACATTTATATAAGACTTTCAAAGTAATTTTGATTGTAGGCTAATATAGCTAATATAGACACTTACATCATGTGTTTCCTTCATTATAACACTTATATAAGACTTTTAAAGTAATTTTGATATTAGGCTCATATAGCTAATATAAACACTTACATCATGTGTTGCCTTCATTGTAACACTTATATAAGACTTTTAAAGTAATTTTGATAGTAGGTTTATATCGCTAATATAGACACTTACGTCATGCGTTTCCTTCATTATAACACTTATATAAGACTTTTAAAGTCATTTTTATAGTAGGCTAATATAGCTAATACGGACACTTACATCATGTGTTTCCTTCATTATAACATTTATATAAGACTTTCAAAGTAATTTTAATTGTAGGCAAATATAGCTAATATAGACACTTACATCATGTGTTTCCTTCATTATAACACTTATATAAGACTTTTAAAGTAATTTTGATAGTAGGCTAATATAGCTAATATGGACACTTACATCATGTGTTGCCGACATTATAACACATATAAGACTTTTAAAGTCATTTTGATAGTAGGCTAATATAGCTAATATAGACA
This sequence comes from Nerophis lumbriciformis, assembly GCF_033978685.3. NCBI lineage: Eukaryota > Metazoa > Chordata > Actinopteri > Syngnathiformes > Syngnathidae > Nerophis > Nerophis lumbriciformis. The sequence continues at coordinate 17,613,602 of NC_084574.2, forward strand.
CTTACATCATGTGTTTCCTATATTATAATACTTATATAGGACGTTTAAAGTAATTGTGATAGTAGGCTTATATAGCTAATATAGACACTTACATCAAGTGTTGCCTTCATTAGAACAGTTATGTAAGATTTTTTAAATCATTTTGATAGTAGGCTTATATAGCTAATATAGACACTTACATCATGTGTTGCCTTCATTATAATACTTATATAAGACGTTTAAAGTCATTTTGATAGTAGGCTTATATAGCTAATATAGACACTTCCGTCATGTGTTTCCTTCATTAGAACGTTTATATAAGACTTTTAAAGTCATTTTGATAGTAGGCTTATATAGCTAATATGGACACTTACATCATGTGTTGCCTTCAATATAACACTTATATAAGACATTTAAAGTCATTTTGATAGTAGGCTTATACAGTTAATATAGACACTTACGTCATGCGTTGCCTTCATTATAATATTTATATAGGACTTTTAAAGTAATTTTGATAGTAGGCAAATATCGCTAATATAGACACTTACATCATGTGTTTCCTTCATTAAAACACTTATATAAGACTTTTAAAGTAATTTTGATAGTAGGCTAATATAGCTAATATGGACACTTACATCATGTGTTGCCTTCATTATAAGACTAATATAAGGCTTTTAATTTTTTGTGGCTCCAGACAGATTTGTTTTTGGAATTATTGGTCCAATATGGCTCTTTCAACATTTTGGGTTGCCGACTCCTGCCTTAGACTGATCACGACATTCACACTCACCTACGGACATCATCATCTTTAAATAAAGGCCTTACTTGAATAGAACTTACTGCAAGCGGAACCATTCTAATTATTTCTCTGCTGTCAGGTAAGACAGAGTGTGAATATTATTTGCTCCTAGCCTGTCATTTATCCACACGGGCGTCAGACAAAGTGTCTCAATGGCACCTCGCTCCCCTAAAACAGTAAAAAAAAAAATGCCCCACACCTCACACACCCTCTGTAATGATGTGGGCTGCTGCAAGGGGCCTTGGGGCTGTGTGTCTCCTCTCAAATTAGAGAGGAGATGCAGCAGATGATAACTAGAGAAGGAGGGCGTGCGTGGGACGCAGCGAGGGCGAAGGAGAGTGCAGGTTCAAAGGACTAATGACCTGTATGGGAGGGTAGCAGTAATGGGGGTCATGTGGAGCAACTTTAGAGGTAAAGAAAGGGGGACAAGAAAGGAGACATTAACTGCTTGTTCGGAGTGGTCACAGCAGGCAGAGAGGACCGAAACATACTTCACTTGCTCATCTTTGCAAAAAAAAGGTGGGGCCAGGAAACTTCGTTTGCTGCTAAACTGTCAAAGCACGATCACTGAATTTGCATAGTGAGGATGTGGTGAGGAGGGGTAAAAAAAAAAAAAAAAAAAGGAAAAAATATGCAAAAAGGCTGTGAGAATATTTTTTCTTCACGCTGCCTTCCTGTTGTCACGACTCCCAGGAGGGATGGATGGGTGGATCAATCCAAATACCGGTTTTATTGATACCAAGGGCAGTATCAGTATCAGCTATAGTGCTGTAGTGTGATGAGATTGATATTTTTCAGGTCTTGTCTATGGTTATTTTTGCCAAATATCTGTGTTGTCTTGTTGTGGTTTATATTATAAAATTGGTAGTATTATATGTAGAGATACCCGATAAATGCTTAAAAATGTAATATCGGAAATTATCGGTATCGGTTTCGAAAAGTAAAATTTATGACTTTTTAAAACGTCGCTGTATGGAGTGGTACACGGACGTAGGGAGAAGTACAGAGCGCCAATAAACCTTAAAAGGCACTGCCTTTGCGTGCCGGCCCAATCACATAATATCTACGGCTTTTCACACACACAAGTGAATGCAACATACTTGGTCACAGCCATACAGGTCACACTGAGGGTGGCCGTATAAACAACTTTAACACTGTTACAAATATGCGCCACACTGTGAACCCACACCAAACAAGAACGACAAAAACATTTCGGGAGAACATCCGCACTGTAACACAACAGAACAAATACCCAGAACCCCTTGCAGCACAAACTCTTCCGGGACGCTACAATCTACACCCCCCGCCCACCTCAACCTCCTCAAACACATTTAACATCATTAAAACATACGTTTAAAAACTCTAGATGATTTCGACTCAGACCTGGAATTGAACCCATTACTTTCTACTTTTTATATATATACACGATATTGCCAAAAGTATTTGGCCACCCATCCAAATGATCAGAATCAGGTGGCCTAATCATTTGGCCTGGCCACAGGTGTATAAAATCAAGCACTTAGGCATGGATACTGTTTCTACAAACATTAGTGAAAGAATGGGCCGCTCTCAGTGATTTCCAGCGTGGAACTGTCATAGGATGCCACCTGTGTAACAAATCCAGTTGTGAAATTTCCTCGCTCCTAAATATATTCCAAAGTCAACTGTCGGCTTTATTGTAAGAAAATAGAAGAGTTTGGGAACAACAGCAACTCAGCCACGAAGTGGTAGGAGTGTGAACTTTGGTGGAGGAGGAATTATGGTGTGGGGTTGTTTTTCAGGAGTTGGACTTGGCACCTTAGTTCCAGTGAAAGGAACTTTGAATGCTCCAGGATACCAAAACATTTTGGACAATTCCATGCTCCCAACCTTGTGGGAACCTGTCTGGAGCGGGCCCCTTCCTCTTCCAACATGACTGTGCACCAGTGCACAAAGCAAGGTCCATAAAGACATGGACGACAGAGTCTGGTGTGGATGAACTTGACTGGACTGCACAGAGTCCTTACCTGAACCCGATAGAACACCTTTGGGATGAAATAGAGCCAGACCTTCTCGACCAACATCAGTGTGTGACCTCACCAATGCGCTTTTGGAAGAATGGTCAAAAATCCCTAAAAACACACTCCGCAACCTTGTGGACAGCCTTCCCAGAAGAGTTGAAGCTGTAATAGCTGCAAAAGGTGGACCGACATCATATTGAACCCTATGGGTTAGGAATGGGATGGCACTTCAAGTTCATACCTGAGTCAAGGCAGGTGGCCAAAAACTTTTGGCAATATAGTGTACATGTGTATACATAGATACATTATGTGGAGGGGGGTGTGGCCTGCGGGCCTGCCGCGGAGCGGGGTGTGCCAGGGCAGGCTTTGAAACACAGCTGACAGGTGATTAGATTGCCAAGCTGGGGTTTGTTATCTAATCACCTGTCGCCTTTATTAGCGGCAGCCGGGCAGAGACACGTTTTTGGGAGTTGGACCTAGTGAGAGACATGCGGAACTGAAAAGTAAAAACATATATTGCTGGAAAGCAATTACTCGAGGCGTGCATGCTAATAAAAAGACTCTATTCCCACTATATACCGGGCTCCCGAAGATCTGTCGGCCAAGAGAACCCACACAAGAGGGAAACCTCCACACGTGTCTACATTTACTGTATTTTCCGGACTATAAGGCGCACTTAAAATCCTTTAATTTTCTCAAAAATCGACAGTGCGCCTTATAACCCGGTGTGCCTAATGTACGGAATATTTCTGGTTGTGCTTACCGACCTTGAAGCAATTTGTTTTTGGTTTGATTGATTGAAACTTTTAACAGTAGATTGCACAGTACATATTCCGTACAATTGACCACTAAATGGTAACACCCGAATAAGTTTTTCAACTTGTTTAAGTCGGGGTCCACGTTAATCAATCCATGGTAAATGGTACACGGTGTGATGAAAAGTGTGACCAGTAGAGGGTAGTCACACATAAGAGATACGTGTACACTGCAATATGACGCCAGTAAACAACACCAAAACATTCAATGTTCCATTGATAATAAAGAACATTACACACGGCACTCAAAAATCTGTCAAAATGTTGCAGTATGACCTTGACGCCGCACCGCTTGATGGATTGTCGGCCCATTACGGCGACCGTAGTCAGAGATACACGCATTACTATGGTGTGTGTATAAGGACCGCAAAATGGCACAAATTAGCAGACATTATCTGGTGTTTTGTTTTACAATATTATGCAAAACTACGGTATGTGTATAAACATACCTGCATACATACATACATACATACGGTAGAAGCCGTGCCAGCAACTTGAGGGTTCCAGGTTCGATTCCAGCTTTCGCCGACTGTATTACTATGGTGTGTGTATAAGGACCGCAAAATGGCACCAATTAGCAGACATTATCTGGTGTTTTGTTTTACAATATTATGCAAAACTACGGTATGTGTATAAACATACCTGCATACATACATACATACGGTAGAAGCCGTGCCAGCAACTTGAGGGTTCCAGGTTCGATTCCAGCTTTCGCCGACTGTATTACTATGGTGTGTGTATAAGGACCGCAAAATGGCACCAATTAGCAGACATTATCTGGTGTTTTGTTTTACAATATTATGCAAAACTACGGTGTATGTGTATAAACATACCTGCATACATACATACATACATACGGTAGAAGCCGTGCCAGCAACTTGAGGGTTCCAGGTTCGATTCCAGCTTTCGCCGACTGTATTACTATGGTGTGTGTATCAGGACCGCAAAATGGCACCAATTAGCAGACATTATCTGGTGTTTTGTTTTACAATATTATGCAAAACTACGGTATGTGTATAAACATACCTGCATACATACATACATACGGTAGAAGCCGTGCCAGCAACTTGAGGGTTCCAGGTTCGATTCCAGCTTTCGCCGACTGTATTACTATGGTGTGTGTATAAGGACCGCAAAATGGCACCAATTAGCAGACATTATCTGGTGTTTTGTTTTACAATATTATGCAAAACTACGGTGTATGTGTATAAACATACCTGCATACATACATACATACATACGGTAGAAGCCGTGCCAGCAACTTGAGGGTTCCAGGTTCGATTCCAGCTTTCGCCGACTGTATTACTATGGTGTGTGTATAAGGAACCCTCCCCATCAGGGCGACCGGTGCAATGGACGTCGAGTGGATCTAGTTAATAGTGTGAGAGTCCAGTCCATAGTGGATCTAACATAATAGTGAGAGTCCAGTCCATACTGGATCTAACATAATAGTGTGAGAGTCCAGTCCATATAGTGGATCTAACATAATAGTGAGAGTCCAGTCCATAGTGGATCTAACATAATAGTGAGAGTCCAGTCCATAGTGGATCTAACATAATAGTGTGAGAGTCCAGTCCATTGTGGATCTAACATAATAGTGAGAGTCCAGTCCATAGTGGATCTAACATAATAGTGAGAGCTGTCCAGTCCATAGTGGATCTAACATAATAGTGAGAGTCCAGTCCATAGTGGATCTAACATAATAGTGTGAGAGTCCAGTCCATAGTGGATCTAACATAATAGTGTGAGAGTCCAGAACATAGTGGATCTAACATAGTAGTGTGAGAGTCCAGTCCACAGTGGATCTAACATAATAATGTGAGAGTCCAGTCCATAGTGGATCTAACATAATAGTGTGAGAGTCCAGAACATAGTGGATCTAACATAGTAGTGTGAGAGTCCAGTCCACAGTGGATCTAACATAATAATGTGAGAGTCCAGTCCATAGTGGATCTAACATAATAGTGAGAGAGTCCAGTCTATCGTAGATCTAACATAATAGTGTGAGAGTCCAGTCCATAGTGGATCTAACATAATAGTGTGAGAGTCCAATCCATAGTGGATCTAACATAATAGTGTGAGAGTCCAGTCCTTAGTGGATCTAACATAATAGTGTGAGAGTCCAGTCCATAGTGGATCTAACATAATAGTGTGAGGGTCCAGTCCATAGTGGATCTAACATAATAGTGTGAGAGTCCAGTCCATAGTGGATCTAACATAATAGTGTGAGAGTCCAGTCCATAGTGGATCTAACATAATAGTGTGAGTCCAGTCTATAGTGGATCTAACATAATAGTGTGAGAGTCCAGTCCATAGTGGATCTAGCATAATAGTGAGAGTCCAGTCCAAAGTGGATCTAACATAATAGCGTGAGAGTCCAGTCCATAGTGGATCTAACATAATAGTGTGAGAGTTCAGTCCATAGTGGATCTAACATAATAGTGTGAGAGTCCAGTCCATAGTGGATCTAGCATAATAGTGAGAGTCTAGTCCATAGTGGATCTAACATAATAGCGTGAGAGTCCAGTCCATAGTGGATCTAACATAATAGTGTGAGAGTCCAGTCCATAGTGGATCTAACATAATATTGTGAGAGTCCAGTCCATAGTGGATCTAACATAATAGTGAGAGTCCAGTCCATAGTGGATCTAACATAATAGTGAGAGTCCAGTCCATAGTGGATCTAACATAATAGTGAGAGTCCAGTCCATAGTGGATCTAACATAATAGTGTGAGAGTCCAGTCCATAGTGGATCTAACATAATAGTGTGAGAGTCCAGTACATAGTGGATCTAACATAGTAGTGTGAGAGTCCAGTCCACAGTGGATCTAACATAATAATGTGGGAGTCCAGTCCATAGTGGATCTAACATAATAGTGAGAGAGTCCAGTCTATAGTAGATCTAACATAATAGTGTGAGAGTCCAGTCCATAGTGGATCTAGCATAATATTGTGAGAGTCCAATCCATAGTGGATCTAACATAATAGTGTGAGAGTCCAGTCCTTAGTGGATCTAACATAATAGTGTGAGAGTCCAGTCCATAGTGGATCTAATATGATAGTGTGAGGGTCCAGTCCATAGTGGATCTAACATAATAGTGTGAGAGTCCAGTCCATAGTGGATCTAACATAATAGTGTGAGTCCAGTCCATAGTGGATCTAACATAATAGTGTGAGAGTCCAGTCCACAGTGGATCTAACATAATGTGAGAGTCCAGTCCATAGTGGATCTAACATAATAGTGTGAGATTCCAGTCCACAGTGGATCTAGCATAATAGTGTGAGAGTCCAGTCCATAGTGGATCTAACATAATAGTGTGAGAGTCCAGTCCATAGTGGATCTAACATAATAGTGAGAGTCCAGTCCATAGTGGATCTAACATAATAGTGAGAGAGTCCAGTCCATAGTAGATCTAACATAAAAGTGTGAGAGTCCAGTCCATAGTGGATCTAACATAATAGTGTGAGAGTCCAGTCCATAGTGGATCTAACATAATAGCGTGAGAGTCCAGTCCATAGTGGATCTAACATAATAGTGTGAGAGTCCAGTCCATAGTGGATCTAGTTAATAGTGTGAGAGTCCAGTCCATAGTGGACCTAACATAATATTGTGAGAGTCCAGTCCATAGTGGATCTAACATAATAGTGAGAGTCCAGTCCATAGTGGATCTAACATAATAGTGAGAGTCCAGTCCATAGTGGATCTAGCATAATATTGTGAGAGTCCAGTCCATAGTGGATCTAGTTAATAGTGTGAGAGTCCAGTCCATAGTGGATCTAGTTAATAGTGTGAGAGTCCAGTCCATAGTGGACCTAACATAATAGTGTGAGAGTCCAGTCCATAGTGGATCTAACATAATAGTGTGAGAGTCCAGTCCATAGTGGATCTAGCATAATAGTGTGAGAGTCCAGTCCATAGTGGATCTAACATAATAGTGTGAGGGTCCAGTCCATAGTGGATCTAACATAATAGTGAGAGAGTCCAGTCCATAGTAGATCTAACATAAAAGTGTGAGAGTCCAGTCCATAGTGGATCTAGCATAATATTGTGAGAGTCCAGTCCATAGTGGATCTAGTTAATAGTGTGAGAGTCCAGTCCATAGTGGATCTAGTTAATAGTGTGAGAGTCCAGTCCATAGTGGACCTAACATAATAGTGTGAGAGTCCAGTCCATAGTGGATCTAACATAATAGTGTGAGAGTCCAGTCCATAGTGGATCTAGCATAATATTGTGAGAGTCCAGTCCATAGTGGATCTAGTTAATAGTGTGAGAGTCCAGTCCATAGTGGATCTAGTTAATAGTGTGAGAGTCCAGTCCATAGTGGATCTAACATAATAGTGTGAGAGCCCAGTCCATAGTGGATCTAACATAATAGTGTGAGAGTCCAGTCCATAGTGGATCTAACATAATAGTGAGAGAGTCCAGTCCATAGTGGATCTAACATAATAGTGAGAGTCCAGTCCATAGTGGATCTAACATAATAGTGAGAGAGTCCAGTCCATAGTGGATCTAACATAATAGTGAGAGAGTCCAGTCCATAGTGGATCTAACATAATAGTGAGAGTCCAGTCCATAGTGGGGCCAGCAGGAGATCATCTTGAGTGGAGACAAGTCAGCAGCGCAGAGACGTCCCCAACTGATTCACAGATGAGTGGTCCACCCTGGGTCCCGACTTTGAACATCTGTGGTCACCTGATAACCTCTCCACGCAGGAGAGGGCGGCAGAGCAGAAAAGAGACGGCAGATCAACTGGTCTAAAAGGGGGGGTCTATTTTAAAGGCTAGAGTTTTAAGATGGGACTTAAAAGCTTCTACTAGGTAAGAAAAGTTGGTTTTGCATAAGAGGTCTCCTTTAAGTCGAGGGAAAGAAGCTGTTTCTTCCACTGAAGCACATGCGAGAAAAGGTCCCTGGGAGGAAAATAAAATTGTCTACCCGAAACGGACAGAACTGGTTTATTTCATGTTTGCACAGAGACTTAGGCAGATTAAAACCAGAAAGTTATTGCCCAAACATAGTGTAAGTCTGAACCGAGGTGGCAGGAAATAAGCAGTCTGACATGAACAATGTACCTGAACCCTCACCCATTCACTCACTGCTGCTAATGAACATTCCAGTCCAGATTGAAACTCTTGGCAGAACAAACTGAAGTCTGGCAGTCATTTCTTAATCACATGCAGACATTGATGAGACTGTAAATCACAAATTAGACATTATGATGTGACCTTGGCCTGGGGAAATGTTCTCAAAGTGAACAACAAGAGTACATTTATCCTGCTGGTATTTACACGCTGCTATGTGGGTACTTTAGTGTGAGCTTTAATAACTTCCACAATTCTGCTCTTTGTTTTGCCAGTTACTTCGTCCTTTTCAACTCCTGCACCTTCCTCCTCCGCCTGGAGTCTGTCTGCAAATCTCCTCCCTCCCCCCTCCTGTCCCCTCTGTGGTTTTCTGTCTGGGGTGGTGGGGGTCTTGGAGGGGGGTTTAGTCTAGCCGGGGCTGCTGCCAGCAAGAAGAGCAGGAACCTTTCTTTGCGTCCTTGCTGATTTAATTATTTGCATTATTGGGATACTTCCACCATGGCAATCCCATTAGGATAAGACGGGGCCCAGCAGGAGAAGGCGCGCTGCCTGTGTGTTGGTTTTTGTGAGCGTGTGTGTGTGTGTGTGTGTGTGTGTGTGTGTGTGTGTGTGTGTGTGTGTGTGTGTGTGTGTGTGTGTGTGTACAGCTTCACGTACCCAGATGGTCAGGGGGTCCAAATTCCTAATGTCTCAGTTTGGCCTGTTCAGCAGTATTACATCCTGTTACGCTGACATTTTAAACCGCCTTGCGACACATACGGTACATAAACGTAGACGTTTTAAACAGAGTATTGCAAGTGACGTGTCAAAAATGTACATATATAATCAGAAGGGTATTCATATGGCCCCATTTGTCGTGGTTTACCTGACACGTGAAACTTGACAAAGATTGTTTAAAGATCTTGTTTGTGGCAATTCCAACTTTGACCACAGCGTCGGTTGCTATGCCGAGTGGCGCTTTCCATCATTTTCAGCAGACTGCATGGCAAAATGATTTCACCAAAGGGAAAGTGGCCATAAGAATCCCTTCCCTACTGTATAAAATATGTTTTGAAGGTAGATAAATGGACTGTTATGCAAAATGGTAAATGGGTTATACCGCAGGCTGTTACCTCATTGTCCAGCACAGCTCTTAAAGTGTTGTCCCGATACCAATATTTTGTTACTGGGACCGGTACCAAAATTATTTTGATACTTTATGGTGCTTTTCTAAATAAAGGGGACTACAAAAAATTGCATTATTGGCTATATTTTAACAAAAAAATCTTAGGGTACATTAAACATATGTTTCTTGTTGCAAGTTTGTCCTTAAATAAAATAGTCAACATACTAGACAACATGTCTTTTATTAGTAAGTAAGCAAACAAAGGCTTCTAATTTGTCTGCTGACATATGCAGTAACATATTGTGTCATTTTTTTCATTCTATTATTTTGTTAAAATTATTAAGGACAAGTGGTAGAAAATTAATTATTAATCTACTTGTTCATTTACTGTTAATATCTGCTTACTTTCTCTTTTAACATGTTCTATGTACACTTCTGTTAATATGTAATAATGGGTTGTGGGTTATACTTGTATAGCGCTTTTCTATCTACAAGGTACTCAAAGCGCTTAACACTATTTCCACATTCACACATTCTAGAGGCTAATCTTTCCTGTGATAAAATGGCAACCAAGGTAATCAAAAAGGTCAACCAACGAACGAGATTTCTCTACAGAATCTCCTCTCTGGTCAACAAAAGCACCATGAAGATTCTAGTGGGAACTCTCGTTCAACCCTTTTTCGATTACGCATGCACCTCCTGGTAGCCCAGCACCTCCAAAACCCTCAAATCGAGACTCCAAACATCCCAGAACAAACTAGTCAGATTACTTCTAGACCTCCACCCCAGATCACACCTCACTCTTACCCACTTCTCCAAAGTGGGCTGGCTCAGGGTGGAGGACAGAGTAAAACAACTTGCACTGAGCCTAGTCTATAAAATCCGCTACACCTCCCTGATACCGAAGTACATGTCAAACTACTTCCTTAACGTAAATGACCGCCATAACCACAACACCAGGGGGAGCTCTACTAACCACGTTAAACCCAGATTCCGAACTAACAAAGGTCTTAACTCATTCTCTTTCTATGCCACATCAATATGGAATGCACTCCCAACAGGTGTAAAAGAAAGGGCATCTCTATCCTCCTTCAAAACCGTACTAAAAGAACACCTCCAGGCAACTACAACCCCAAACTAACACACTCCCTTCCACATAATACCTCTTCGGATTGTAAATAATCAAGTGTAAACAATCAAACAATCAAATGTAGACACTTTTTCTTATACTTTCTGATCTCTCTCTCTATGTCCACTACTTGCTGTACTTATCCTACCAAGTCAGACCTACACAGTTTCAATATCCATTTCTCTGATGATGCAATTGTTGATGCTGATTGTTGATGACTGAAGTGTTGATACCAACCAAACCTACCCCCCCTCCATATCCCACACCCTGGATTGTAAATAATGCAAATAATGTAAATAATTAAATGTATAATCTCTGATGATTATCTTGTGTGGTGACTGTATTATGATGTTAGTATATATTTGATAGTATATATCTGTATCATGAATCAATTTAAGTGGACCCCGACTTAAACAAGTTGAAAAACTTATTCGGGTGTTACCATTTAGTGGTCAATTGTACGGAATATGTACTTCACTGTGCAATCTACTAATAAAAGTTTCAATCAAAAAAAAAAACCACACACTGATGGCGGGAGCTGCCATGCAAGGCCCTAACCACGGCCCATCAGGAGCAAGGGTGAAGTGTCTTGCTCAAGGACACAACGGACGTGACGAGGTTGGTAGAAGCTGGGGATCGAACCAGGAACCCTCAGGTTGCTGACACGGCCAGTCTCCCAACAGCGCCACGTCGTCCCCAAAGTATAGCATTACTGGCCTGATGTCAAGCACATAGAGTTGCTTGACATCTCTATGTCCTTTTCTGCAGGGGTTTAAGTTCCGAGAATGGTGAAATGCCGCAAATTATGGATTCATCCATAAGAAGTCCTGAAAACGGTCAGCATTTAAGTCCCATCTTAAAACTAATTTGTATACGCTAGCCTTTAAAATAGACCCCCCTTTTAGACCAGTTGATCTGCCGTCTTTTTTCTGCTCTGCTCCCGTCTCCTGCATGGAGAGGTTATTAGGTGACCACAGATGAAGCGCTAGCTGTTCAAAGTCGGGACCCGACTTTGGACCCAAAAAAAAACAAAAAACAAAAAAACCAAACCAAAAAACAAACAAAAACAAAGTCGGGACCCGGGGTGGACCACTCATCTGTGAATCAGTTGGGGACGTCTCTGCGCTGCCGACCTGTCTCCACTCAAGATGATCCCTTGCAGGCCCCACTATGGACTGGACTCTCACACTATTAACTAGATCCACTCGACGTCCATTGCACCGGTCATGTGGGGGTTCCTTATACACACACCATAGTGATACGTGTATCTCTGACTACGGTAGCCGTAATGGGCCGACAATCCATCAAGCGGTGCAGCTATGGACTGGACTCTCACACTATTATGCTCGATCCACTATGGACTGGACTCTCACACTATTATGTTAGATCCACTATGGACTGGACTCTCACACTATTATGCTAGATCCACTATCGACTGGACTCTCAAACTATTATGTTAGATCCACTATGGACTGGACTCTCACACTATTATGTTAGATCCACTATGGACTGGACTCTCACACTATTATGCTCGATCCACTATGGACTGGACTCTCACACTATTATGTTAGATCCACTATGGACTGGACTCTCACACTATTATGCTCGATCCACTATGGACTGGACTCTCACAATATTATGCTAGATCCACTATGGACTGGACTCTCACACTATTATGTTAGATCCACTATGGACTGGACTCTCACACTATTATGCTCGATCCACTATGGACTGGACTCTCACACTATTATGTTCAATCCACTCTGGACTGGACTCTCACACTATTATGTTAGATCCACTATGGACTGGACTCTCACATTATTATGTTAGATCCACAATGGACTGGAGTCTCACACTATTATGTTAGATCCACTATGGACTGGACTCTCACTATTATGTTAGATCCACTATGGACTGGACTCTCACAATATTATGTTAGATCCACTATGGACTGGACTGTCACACTATTATGCTAGATCCACTATGGACTGGACTCTCACACTATTATGTTAGATCCACTATGGACTGGACTCTCACACTATTATGTTAGATCCACTATGGACCGGACTCTCACACTATTATGCTCGATCCACTATGGACTGGACTCTCACACTATTATGTTCAATCCACTGTGGACTGGACTCTCACACTATTATGTTAGATCCACTATGGACTGGACTCTCACACTATTATGTTAGATCCACTATGGACTGGACTCTCACACTATTATGCTCGATCCACTATGGACTGGACTCTCACACTATTATGTTCGATCCACTATGGACTGGACTCTCACACTATTATATTAGATCCACTATGGACTGGACTCTCACACTATTATGTTAGATCCACTGTGGACTGGACTCTCACACTATTATGTTAGATCCACTATGGACTGGACTCTCACACTATTATGTTAGATCCACTATGGACTGGACTCTCACACTATTATGCTCGATCCACTATGGACTGGACTCTCACACTATTATGTTCGATCCACTATGGACTGGACTCTCACACTATTATATTAGATCCACTATGGACTGGACTCTCACACTATTATGTTAGATCCACTGTGGACTGGACTCTCACACTATTATGTTAGATCCACTATGGACAGGACTCTCACACTATTATGTTAGATCCACTATGGACTGGACTCTCACACTATTATGCTCGATCCACTATGGACTGGACTCTCACACTATTATGTTCGATCCACTATGGACTGGACTCTCACACTATTATATTAGATCCACTATGGACTGGACTCTCACACTATTATGTTAGATCCACTGTGGACTGGACTCTCACACTATTATGTTAGATCCACTATGGACTGGACTCTCACACTATTATGTTAGATCCACTATGGACTGGACTCTCACACTATTAACTAGATCCACTCGACGTCCATTGCACCGGTCGCCCGGGGGGGGTCCCCACATCTGCGGTCCCCTCCAAGGTTTCTCATTGTATCCCATTGGGTTGGGTTTATTCTTGCCCTGATGTGGGATCTGAGCCGAGGATGTCGTTGTGGCTTGTGCAGTCCTTTGAGACACTTGTGATTAAGGGCTATATAAATAAACTTTGATTGATTAATTGATAGATTGATTTTAGACACAGGAGTCATCCCTTGCCACGTCACGCTTCAAAGTTTGCGGTTTCACTACATCACAGATTTTTGTGTGCTTCTCTGTCGTTTTATAAGCATGTTCTACATATTTTGGGCCTTAATTAAGCATTTTCGAGGCCTTAATGGTTAAATAAACGAAAAAATATTACTACACCAGTAGTATTGGCCACTAGATAAAAACAAACCAATCAGAGTGCACTGTATCGTGGCGGGCCGTGCGTTTCCCACCTAGGCCTTTAGGGATGTCCGACTTCAATGACTACCTCTCAAAATACCATCATTGAATGTCACCACATGACCATTGCTGGAGAAATACTATACAGGAACACATTTTATGCACTACTGTTCATTGAAGCACATCAACAGTGTACAAAACGGGTTATTTTCTGGCGCATTTAAAAATCAATAAACCCGCATCAGCAATTAAAACATATCTTATGTGGTACTGTCAAAATTAAAATGGCATAAAACGTATTTAACGTGAAAAAATGAAGTAAAATATTTGAACTCACAATTTGTAGCACCCATTCGACACCGTAAAACCCAGTGGTACCCCTCGTAGTCATCTTATCCGAGTGGAAATGGCGGACATTTCCCCATTTCATCGCCAACATGGTCTCACAAGATGTAGTTTCTCTTTAAATATATTTCTTGAAAATGGCCTTGCAAAAATATATCTGCCACCTAATCAACATTTTGTTGTCCTTTGTGGGTCAACACTTCCTACTTCCTGCTAAATTGCAACTTGTGATTGGATACTTACTTTGGAATGACCGGTGAGTATCCAATCAGTCTCGTTAACATTAGGCTACCTATAGGTTACTGTCAACAACTTGTGATCGGATTGGCTATCGCAACTGTCTATCAACTGTATGTGTTCTCAAATTCATCCACTGATCTGCATAGCACCGCCGTGGCTCAAACCAGTGAGTATCCAATCACAGGACGCGAAAATTTCACTTTCAACATGAGGCCATCTAGAAGGCCTTACTGACAACAACCGTGATCTGCTTGGCTATCGCAATTATCTATCAACTGTATGTGCCCGTTCACTTACAGTGCATAGACAACCGTATTGTTCATTCTGAAGGCCTTGGGCAGATTTGGTACAGTATGACAACATAAACCAGCTGAATTCTGATTGGATAAAAACTCTAACCTAAAAACAGCACTGGAAGAAGCATAATATGACATGAAGGGAATATGAATACTTTTTGATATTTACGGAAAGGTCATTAAAAATGACTTTTATCTTTAAATATTATAATGATTTCTGGTTATGTTAGGCCAGCAGAGAAGGCCTTGGTGGCCACTGATTGGCTCGGTTTCATCCGGTCCCTCCTTTACAAGTGTAAAGTGGGTGTTATTTCATGTCTAGAGGGCCCCCCTAAAGGTAAAACCCGTACTCTAGCTATGAAAATATTAAATTTATATTTAATCATGCGTATTGAGAGAAAATTAATTCACCAATTGACATCGATAAACAAATGTTTACTGTACCGTATTTTTCGGAGTATAAGTCGCACCGGAGTATAAGTTGCACCTGCCGAAAATGCATAATAAAAAAAGAAAAAAACATATATAAGTCCCACTGGAGCCCGGCCAAACAATGAACAAAACTGCGACTTATAGTCCGAAAAATACGGTACTTTAAATCCAATAATATGCCTCTTACACCTTGTAGAGACATTTTTGATTTGTAATCTGTGTAGTATACTCACTACTGACGCATGATAATTGAAGATGACGCCTTATGATGACGACGATTATGAAAACAAGCCACAGGCATCGACAGCAGGAATTTCCAGTATAACTGAAAGCGCTCAGCCATTGGTTCTATTCAAACATCCCCGCAACATTTTTTAATGTTTTGTTTCATCCATCTTCTTCCTCCTTGCTTGCCTGAACATGCAGTGTATGAATATCTGCTGATGTTGCAGTATATTACAGTTGGTTATCTTTAATGCATGAAGAATGTGGTTCTCCACGTGCTGGATGTGTAAAAGGCCTTGAGAGGAGTTCACATAAAATTGATTTTAACTGCTGGTAACACTTTTGTTAGCACTTATTACAAACACGTACTGTGTGCTGTAATGTTATGCTGTGCGTGTATTATAGCTGTTTAATACCAATTTATTAGTTTTCAGAAAGAAAATATACAAAATTTACCGCAAATAAAAAATGACAAAAAATCAGCAATCAGTGAGGATATAAATGGCCTTCAGATGAAAATTTATAGAGTAACTCAATGGAACTTTCCTGGGTAAATAAAAGTTAAAAAAAAAAAGATGGTCATATTTACACTTATGTCACTTGTCCAAATACTTGTGAGCCTCTGAAAATGAGGGTTAATTACCAGAATTGACATATTCCATCTCCTCTCTGAGCTGCCACCTTACCGTGGTAGAGGAGTTTGCGTGTCCCAATGATCCTAGGAGCTATGTTGTCCGGGGGCTTTATGCCCCCTGGTAGGGTCTCCCAAGACCTGGTCCTAGGTGAGGGATCAGACAAAGAGCAGCTCGAAGACCTCCATAAAGAATAAAAATAAAGGACCCAGATTTCCCTCGCCCGAATGCGGGTCACCGGGGCCCCCCTCCGGAGCCAGGCCCGGAGGCGGGGCACGATGGCGAGCACCTGGTGGCCGAGCCTGTCCCCATGGGGCCCGGCCGGGCACAGCCCGAAGAGGCAACGTGGGTCCCCCCTCCAATGGGCTCACCACCCATAGCAGGGGCCATAGAGGTCGGGTGCAGTGTGAGCTGGGCGGCAGCCGAAGGCAGGGCACTTGGCGGCCCGATCCTCGGCTACAGAAGCTAGCTCTTGGGACGTGGAACGTCACCTCGCTGGGGGAGAAGGAGCCTGAGCTAGTGCGCGAGGTCGAGAAGTTCCGGCTAGATATAGTCGGACTCACTTCGACACACAGCAAGGGCTCTGGAACCACTTCTCTCGAGAGGGGCTGGACTCTCTTCCACTCTGGCGTTGCCGGCAATGAGAGGCGACGGGCTGGGGTGGCAATTCTTGTTGCCCCCCGGCTCAGAGCCTGCACGTTGGAGTTCAACCCGGTGGACGAGAGGGTAGCCTCCCTCCGCCTTCGGGTGGGGGGACGGGTCCTGACTGTGGTTTGCGCTTACGCGCCAAACGGCAGCTCAGAGTACCCACCCTTTTTGGATTCGCTCGAGGGAGTACTTGAGAGTGCTCCCCCGGGTGATTCCCTCGTTCTACTGGGGGACTTCAATGCTCATGTTGGCAGCGACAGTGAAACCTGGAGAGGCGTGATTGGGAAGAATGGCTGCCCGGATCTGAACCCGAGTGGTGTTTTGTTATTGGACTTTTGTGCCCGTCACAGATTGTCTATAATGAACACCATGTTCAAACATAAGGGTGTCCATATGTGCACTTGACACCAGGACACCCTAGGCCGCAGTTCCATGATCGACTTTGTAGTTGTGTCATCGGATTTGCGGCCTCATGTTTTGGACACTCGGGTGAAGAGAGGGGCGGAGCTTTCTACCGATCACCACCTGGTGGTGAGTTGGCTGCGATGGTGGGGGAGAATGCCGGACAGACCTGGCAGGCCCAAACGCATTGTGAGGGTTTGCTGGGAACGTCTGGCAGAGTCTCCTGTCAGAGAGAGTTTCAATTCCCACCTCCGGAAGAACTTTGAACATGTCACGAGGGAGGTGCTGGACATTGAGTCCGAGTGGACCATGTTCCGCGCCTCTATTGTCGAGGCAGCTGATTGGAGCTGTGGCCGCAAGGTAGTTGGTGCCTGTCGTGGCGGTAATCCTAGAACCCGTTGGTGGACACCGGCGGTGAGGGATGCCGTCAAGCTGAAGAAGGAGTCCTATCGGGTTATTTTGGCTCATAGGACTCCTGAGGCAGCAGACAGGTACCGACAGGCCAAGCGGTGTGCGGCTTCAGCGGTTGCGGAGGCAAAAACTCGGACATGGGAGGAGTTCGGGGAAGCCATGGAAAACGACTTCCGGATGGCTTCGAAGCGATTCTGGACCCCCATCCGCCGCCTCAGGAAGGGGAAGCAGTGCACTATCAACACCGTGTATGGTGAGGATGGTGTTCTGCTGACCTCGACTGCGGATGTTGTGGATCGGTGGAGGGAATACTTCGAAGACCTCCTCAATCCCACCAACACGTCTTCCTATGAGGAAGCAGTGCCTGGGGAATCTGTGGTGGGCTCTTCTATTTCTGGGGCTGAGGTTGCTGAGGTAGTTAAAAAGCTCCTCGGTGGCAAGGCCCCGGGGGTGGATGAGATCCGCCCGGAGTTCTTTAAGGCTCTGGATGCTGTGGGGCTGTCTTGGTTGACAAGACTCTGCAGCATCGCGTGGGCATCGGGGGCGGTACCTCTGGATTGGCAGACCGGGGTGGTGGTTTCTCTCTTTAAGAAGGGGAACCGGAGGGTGTGTTTTAACTATCGTGGGATCACACTCCTCAGCCTTCCCGGTAAGGTCTATTCAGGTGTACTGGAGAGGAGGCTACGCCGGATAGTCGGACCTCGGATTCAGGAGGAACAGTGTGGTTTTCGTCCTGGTCGTGGAACTGTGGACCAGCTCTATACTCTCGGCAGGGTCCTTGAGGGTGCATGGGAGTTTGCCCAACCAGTCTACATGTGTTTTGTGGACTTGGAGAAGGCATTCGACCGTGTCTCTTGGAAAGTCCTGTGGGGAGTGCTCAGAGAGTGTGGGGTATCGGACTGTCTGATTTTGGCGGTCCGCTCCCTGTATGATCAGTGTCAGAGCTTGGTCCGCATTGCCGGCAGTAAGTAGGACACGTTTCCAGTGAGGGTTGGACTCCGCCAAGGCTGCCCTTTGTCACCGATTCTGTTCATAACTTTTATGGACATAATTTCTAGGCGCAGTCAAGGCGTTGAGGGGATCCGGTTTGGTGGCTGCAGGATTAGGTCACTGCTTTTTGCAGATGATGTGGTCCTGATGGCTTCATCTGGCCAGGATCTTCAGCTCTCGCTGGATCGGTTCGCAGCCGAGTGTGAAGCGACTGGGATGAGAATCAGCACCTCCATGTCCGAGTCCATGGTTCTCGCCCGGAAAAGGGTGGAGTGCCATCTCCGGGTTGGGGAGGAGACCCTGCCCCAAGTGGAGGAGTTCAAGTACCTCGGAGTCTTGTTCATGAGTGAGGGAAGAGTGGATCGTGAGATCGACAGGCGGATCGGTGGGCGTCTTCAGTAATGCGGACGCTGTATCGATCCGTTGTGGTGAAGAAGGAGCTGAGCCGGAAGGCAAAGCTCTCAATTTACCGGTCGATCTACGTTCCCATCCTCACCTATGAGCTTTGGGTTATGACCGAAAGGACAAGATCACGGGTACAAGCGGCCGAAATGAGTTTCCTCCGCCGGGTGGCAGGGCTCTCCCTTAGAGATAGGGTGAGAAGCTCTGTCATCCGTGGGGAGCTCAAAGTAAAGCCGCTGCTCCTCCACATCGAGAGGAGCCAGATGAGGTGGTTCGGGCATCTGGTCAGGATGCCACCCGATCGCCTCCCTCGGGAGGTGTTTAGGGCACGTCCGACCGGTAGGAGGCCACGGGGAAGACCCAGGACACGTTGGGAAGACTATGTCTCCCGGCTGGCCTGGGAACGCCTCGGGATCCCCCGGGAAGAGCTGGACGAAGTGGCTGGGGAAAGGGAAGTCCAGACTTCCCTGCTTAGGCTGCTGCCCCCGCGACCCAACCTCGGATAAGCGGAAGAAGATGGATGGATGGATGGATGGACATATTCCATCCTATTCATCCATTTTCTACCGCTTGTCTCTTTCTGGGTCGCGAGGAGTGCTGGAGCCTGTCTCAGCTGCGTTCGGGCGGTTTTTTGCTTTATTTTCTAATCCGTTGTGTTGGTGTGAAAAAGGCGAAATAACAAAAACTGTCATTTTTTTCACTTCTTTATAGGCGTGCCCCGACCCAATATTGATACCGGATATAAAAAATTATAATCGGATTATATCGGCTTGCATCTTAAATCGGTTACAAACAATAAAATAATTAAAGTATGTACCGTATTTTTCGGACTATAAGTCGCAGTTTTTTTTCCCATAGTTTGGCCGGGGGTGCGACTTATACTCAGGAGCGACTTATGTGTGAAATTATTAACACATTACCGTAAAATATCAAATATTATTTAGCTCATTCATGTAAGAGACTAGACATATAAGATTTCATGGGATTTAGCGATTAGGAGTGACAGATTGTTTGGTAAACGTATAGCATATTCTATATGTTAGTTATTTGAATGACTCTTACCATAATATGTTACGTTAACATACAAGCACGTTCTCAGTTGGTTATTTATGCCTCATATAACGTACACTTATTCAGCCTGTTGTTCACTATTCTTTATTTATTTTAAATTGCCTTTCAAATGTCTATTCTTGGTGTTGGGTTTTATCAAATAAATTTCCCCCCAAAAAATGCGACTTATACTCCAGTGCGACTAATATATGTTTTTTTCCTTCTTTGTTATGCATTTTCGGCCGGTGCGACTTATAATCCGAAAAATACGGTACTAAAATTCCTGATGATATCGTATTCAATTAATATCGATATCGGCCACTACTCATGGCTCCAATATTGGTACTGTATTGGAAGTGAAACAGTTGTATTGGGACACCACTACATGATGCTACTTTTATGCTGTGGGTTACTAACAAAATTGTTGCATATTTAATACCCTTCAAGGTTTTATTAGTTATCGTACTCCAACAGGGACAGTACAATTGTATATAAACAAAGAAAATTTATTGTATTCTAAATGAATATGTTCTATCGTACAAAAAGTATCTACTTGTTGATTTGAACTGACTACATTAAAGAAACCATATAAAAAAAGGATCAAAAACAGGTTGATGTTGAATGAAAACCTTACCAATAACTTTTCATCAAAAATAACTGCTCAATTTTGTAGAAAAAATTAAGACGGACTCTTTAGCGCCGCCCTAGTGGCTCCCTGGAGCTTTTTCAAAAATGTATGAAAATGGAAAAAGATGATGAAAAATATGTATTTTTTGTTTTAATATGGTTTCTATAGGAGAACAAACATGACACAAACCTTCCTAATTGTTAGAAATCCCACTGTTTACATTAAACATGCTTCACTGATGAGAGTATTTGACGCGCACCGTTTTGTCCTACTAATTTTGGAAGTCCTTGAACGCACCGTAGTTTGTTTACATGTACAACTTTCCTTGATGCTGCCACAGAAAGACGTGTTTCATGCCACTCCTTCTTTGTCTCTATTTGTCCATCAAACTTTTTATGCTGTGCGTGAATCCACAAAGGTGAGCTTTGTTGATGTTATTGACTTGTGTGGAGTGCTAATCAGGCATATTTGGTCACTGCATGACTGCAAGATAATCGATGCTAACATGCTATTTATGCTAGCTGTAAGTACATATTGCATCATTATGCCTCATATTTTAGGTATATTTGAGGTCATTTTATTTGCAGTTTCCGTTTCCTTCGACTTGAACACACGCATCTTTACCTTTGGCCATTCTAAGCCAGTCATTTCCAAGAGTTATCACACCCTCTGAAAAGCCTCCATTTTAGTAATGTTTTCCAATGTTGTAAAAATGTATAGAATAAATATTACATTTCAACATTTCTGTCAATGAAGATTTGCGTCAGCCTGCGGCACACAGTCATTTTGAGGTCTTATCTTTGTCCATGTGATGTCAGATGAAACAAAAATTCAGCTGTTTGGCCACAATATCTAGCAATATGTTTGGAGGAGAAAAGGTGAGGCCTTTAATTCCAGGAACACCAATTCCTACCGTCAAGCATGGTGGTGGTAGTATTATGCTCTGGGTCTGTTTTGCTGCCAATGGAACTGGTGCTTTACAGAGAGTAAATGGGACAATGAAAAAGGAATATTTCCTCCAAATTCTTCAGGACAAACTAAAATCATCAGCCTGGAGGTTGGGTCTTGGGCGCAGTTGGGTGTTCCAACAGGACAATGACCCCAAACACACGTCAAAAGTGGTAAAGGAATGGCTAAATCAGGCTAGAATTAAGGTTTTAGAATGGCCTTCCCAAAGTCCTGACTTAAACGTGTGGACAATGCTGAAGAAACAAGTCCATGTCAGAAAACCAACAAAATTAGCTGAACTGCACCAATTTTGTCAAGAGGAGTGGTCAGAAATTCCACCAGAAGCTTGTGGATGGCTACCAAAATCGCCTTATTGCAGTGAAACTTGCCAAGGGACATGGAACCAAAATATTAACATTGCTGTATGTATACTTTTGACCCAGCAGATTTGCTCACATTTTCAGTAGACCCATAATAAATTAATAAAAGAACCAAACTTCATGAATGTTTTTTGTGACCAACAAGTATGTGCTCCAATTACTCTATCACAAAACAATAAGAGTTGTAGAAATTAATGGAAACTCAAGACAGCCATGACATTATGTTCTTTACAAGTGTATGCAAACTTTTGACCACGACTGTATATCATGTGTTGCCTTCATTATAACACTTATATAAGGCTTTACATTTTTTGCAGCTCCAGAAAAAAAACATTTTTGTGAGTTTTTGGTCCAGTATAGCCCTGTCAACATTTTGGGTTGCCGACCCCTGGATTAAGACAAGTTACATATGTTGTGATTTACTCTGAAGGATGAGTGTGGGGGATAAAGTGTCACCTCAAATGCTCCTCCTCAGATATTTCTAGTTATTTCCAGGACTGTTGTAATGAGTCAATATACACGAAATCCACACGCAGGCATTAAATTAAGGACTCATGTGATATCAGTCATATTATCTTTGTGACATCATGTGATGACCAGCATAGCTCCGCCCCTGATCAACCTGAGAGGTCTAAAAAGAAGGGCGGTTGTGGGCGTGCAAGGCCTTTAGTCACACTCTTCAGCAGTGTCATGAATCACCGACAAGACAGTGCAGGACTTCAACCATTACTTGATGCCTTTAAGAGGCTGCGGTGACGGCAGTCAGGCTGGAGCCTTTGCAAAACCAGCTCAAATCGGCTCATCTCGGATGAAGGCTGGTAAAGTGCAGACCTGCACCGAGGTTGAACTGTGATTGCCAGTAGGATCACATGGTGGTCTAGTCTGTGGTCGGCTATCAGTCGACTATTGGGAAAATAGATGACATTGTTCTTTTGTTAGTTTTTAAAAAAAAGAGCACGGCTAAGAAACAGATGTCATTTGCAACTTTTTCCCACCAGAGTCGACGTGTCTGAGTATGGTGTGACTATGAAATATAATACTTTAAAAAAAAAATTTTTTACACATTTGTGCTACTCCTTATCTCAAGTGTATTATTCAAAGTTTAAATGAATCTAGTAAGAATTCACTACCTCAGTTTTCACTCAGTCCTGACCATTGGCGTTGTTAGGCCTATTTTAGGGGGGCTCAAGCCCCCCTAAAATATTCTTAAGCCCCCCTAAATAATTTGGTGTTTTTTTTTGTTTGTTTTTTTACAAATAAATGCCGACATATTCATTATGAAGTGGCCCAAATATGAGTTTAAATAAATAATCATATAACCTGTTATTATCCACTCAGTTTCCCCTCACTTCGTAGCGTAAGGTAGAGAGCCCCTTTCGTGCGTCGGTATCCAATCCATTCCACTTGTTCATATGGAAAATGCCCACATCACTCAAATTCCAGCCCGCATTTTCTCTGGGACCTTGCTTGCGGTCCTGCAGGTGTACGAAGCACATTATCTTCCTTTACAATGAGTGAAGCTGCACAAAACCTTGTGTGTGCAATTGTAAATCATTTATTTTTTAAGTTTTGTGTTTCTTGTAGAATCTATATAAAGTAATATACATAAGTCTATTGTTAAAATAATGAAAAAAACATAATTAAATATTTGTTTTATTGTATTGTTACATTAATAGCTGTTTTATTATTATAGGATGGCTTGTTAAACATTTAATAGGATTTTCAGAGGGAGGAAAAACCAAGACATTTAATATAAAATGTAAAATGAATAAATACATAAAAAGAAAAAGAAAATATATGGTTAAAAGCCATCGTCCCGGGGAGCATTTCATTTCGTCCCGTGCATTTAAAAAAAAAAATAATAATAACAATGAATAATTTCTAAGTCTTTGTTAGCCGTTTGTGAAGTTTTGTGCTCGTGCGTAACATTCGCTCGCATCCTGTGCATCTCCTGGGGGCAAAGCCCCCCCTGTCCTTAAAAGCTAGTGACGCCCCTGGTCCTGACCCTATCACATCCCTGTCCGAAAGAAAAGGTTGACCTATTTATTTTTCTGCACACACTGTTGCAGTCTCTAAACTGGTGCTGTCCCGATACCGATATTTTGGTACCAGTACCGGTACTAAAATTATTTCGACACTTTTCGGTACTTTTCCTAAATAAAGGGGACCGCAAAAAATGGCATTATTGGCTTTATTTTAACAACAAATCTTAGGGTACATTAAACATATGTTTATTATTGCAAGTTTGTCCTTAAATAAAATAGTGAGCATACAAGACAACTTGTCTTTTAGTAGTAAGTAAACAAACAAAGGCTCCTAATTAGTCTGCTGACATATGCAGTAACATATTGTGACATTTATCATTATATTATTTTGTCAACATTATTAAGGACAAGTGGTAGAAAATGAATTATTAATCTACTTGTTTATTTACTGTTAATATCTGCTTACTTTTTCTTTTAACATGTTCTATCTACACTTCTGTTAAAATGTAATAAATCACTTATTCTTCTGTTGTTTGATACTTTACATTAGTTTTGGATGATACCACAAATTTGGGTATTAATCCGATACCAAGTCGTTACAGGATCATACATTGGTCATCAGTGTTAGGTTAGTTACTGAAAACCAGTAACTAGTTACAGTTACTTTATTTCAAAAGTAACTCAGTTACTTACACCAAAAAGTAATGAGTTACTGTGAAAAGTAACTATTTAGTTACATTTTTTTTACCCCCTTTTTTTTTTTTAAGGCTCCCATTAATGCCCTTTTAGCCTTAATTTCAGTACTGTTATTGCACTGGAGAATAATACAATCTGTTGATCAACCTGACATGCATTTGCATCACTGAACTCAGAAAGCAATGTGGTCTACATACAACACACAAAGACAAAGATATGTTTCAAAGGGCCAATTTATTTCAGGCCAGAACAAATTGACAAAACTATTTTAAATAGCTGCAACATAATGGCACTTTAACTTTAACTTTAAGTAGATAGGATCTTTGATCCAAGACACAATTTACATTTAACTAAAATGTTATTTTCTTTGTGCTCGACAAAAGAAAAGTATTGAGAATGTCTCCATGTTACGAAACTCGACTTCTGGCTTCACCATGATGTCTTGTTAGTTGTTATGAGAGTAGCATACGTGTGTGTGTGTGTGTGTGTGGCCCTTTAAGATATGACAGCATGTGAGGTAAATGACATCAGTGAGTGAGTGGGCGAGAGAGGTGAGGGAACGGCGACAGTGAGTGCGTGCAGGTGCTCTAGCTTGGTGGATTGCTGCGGCCAATAAAGTCACAAAGTTGCAACAAACCGCCGGCCTCCTCATTCACCCTCAGCTGTAAAGACCCACTTCCGGGTAAAGTGAAGGTTGTTAGCCCCGAAGTACATAGGCCCTGGAGGAACGTTTCCCCTGCGCCCCTCAACTACGGTCTGGGTACCGAAAATGATTCATTAGTATCGCGGTACTACACTAATACCGGTATACCGTACAACCCTAATATATATATATATATATATATATATATATATATATATATATATATATATATATATATATATATATATAAATAAAACATCCATCGTCATGTCTTTCATAATAATTGTGAACGATAGGCCAAATTCCCCCAAAAAGTGCAGTTCCCTTTTAAGATTCATCTATGTGGTCTAACCCAAGCCTTGAATCCAAGACTTAACAAGGAAATGCTTTATTTTGTGAGGGAGATGGGTGGAACAATGGTCGACGAATCATCCAGAAAAGTGTGCAGTGTTGCCTCCCTGCACCGTGCCGGAGCCTAAACATGCAATTTAGCCCTCCTTTTGGGGAATGTTTATGCACGATTGCACGTGCTATCAGATAGCCACGTGCTCACAAACATACCAGACCCCGTCACATACTAGACAGCCACCCAACCCTATAATGGCCCTTTGGCACGGTCTGATCCCCGCCCGCTAAACTCATGACTGCAGCTGCTAAATCCTTTTAAGTCTAATGCTTGCATGTTTCTGTCAGCAAAATAAGGCACCCTGTCGCCTTGGGTGCCTTGGTCACACGCAAGTTACGATGGGAAGATATGGATTGGATCGATGGTCTTTACTGCATCTTCCAAATTGGTGAGTCGAAAGAACATATAAAACGGACACAGGAATAAACTGTGAAATTGTATGAACAAAATGCCGTGTAAAAATTCTTGGCATTATTATTGACTCTGAGATAAACTTTAACTCCCACATCAAGTTTGTAAGAAAATGTGCCTTTTTCCATCTTAAAAAGATGGCAAGGTATAGAGGCTATACGTCCAAACAAGATCTAGAAAAGCTAATTCATGCCTTCACATGCAGCAGGTTAGACTACGCCAACAGTCTCTTCAAAGGCCTCCCTAAAAGAGCCATTAAACAGCTACATGTCATTCAAAATGCTGCTGCTCGAGTTCTAACAAGAACCAAGAAAACAGAACACATTACACCACACTGCAAAAACCATACTTGCCAACCCTCCCGGATTTTCCGGGAGACTCTCGAAATTCAGCGCCTCTCCCGAAAACCTCCCGGGACAAATTTTCTCCCGAAAATCTCCCGAAATTCAGGCGGAGCTGGAGGCCACGCCCCCTCCAGCTCCATGCGGACCTGAGTCCGCTTTCCCACAATATAAAGGACGTCTACAGTAAAGCAGTCCGTCTGCCGTAAACAGCAATGTTGTGACACCCTTAAACAGGACAATACTGCCATCTAGTGCATTTGATGAAAGCACTTGTGTGCGTGCCACACAGCAATGCATAATCAGAGAGGGTGTTCAGCATGGTTAGAAAGATAGTGACAGAGAATAGAACAAGGATGGACAATTCAACCCTTAACTCAACAATGAGTAGATGAGTGTTATGTGTGTGTATATGTGTAAATAAATGAACACTGAAATTCAAGTATTTCTTTTATGTATATATATATATATATATATATATATATATATATATATATATATATATATATCCATCCATCCATCCATTTTCTACCGCTTATTCCCTTCGGGGTCGCAGGGATATATATATATATATATATATATATATATATATATATATACATATATATATTAGAGATGCGCGGATAGGCAATTATTTCATCCGCAACCGCATCATAAAAGTCGTCAACCATCCGCATCCACCCGAATTAACATTTAATCAAGACCGCACCCGCCCGCACCCGCCCGTTGTTATATATCCAATATAGACAATGCAAGGCATTAGCGAGGTTATAAAGCTTTTGCCTGTTAAAGAAAGGAGACTGATCCAATGCAGCAATCATCTGGGAGCCGCGCTGAGCGCACCTCCAAGCGCGTGGAGGTGCGATGTACCTCGCACCCGCGGTGCGCGCTGAAGCCTCGGGCGCCAGCCCGGGTGGAGCCATCCTACTCGTCGCGGCCTAGCCCTCGCGGCTCTCGCTGCCGGCGACGGCCGGGTATGGGCCCAACGCTCCAGCGCCATCCATTTTCAGGGCTAGATGATTCGGCAGGTGGGTTGTTACACACTCCTTAGCGGGTTCCGACTTCCATGGCCACCGTCCTGCTGTCTATATCAACCAACACCTTTTCTGGGGTCTGATGAGCGCAGGTAAGCTGCGTGGGCGGAGCGCGCGGAGTGACCCCTGTTACGAGCCCCCGGCCACGGGGGTGGCGGGCAGGTAAGCTGCTTACCTGCTGCGCGTGACGCCGGCCGCTCCGAAGGGGGACGAGGCGGGGTGTCGTGCGGTGGGCGCGGTGGTGACCCTGGACGTGCGTCGGGCCGTTCTCGCGGATCACCTCAGCTACGGCTCCCGGTGGGGCCCTCTCGGGGGAAGGGGTCTCGGTCCCGGACCCCGGCGAGGCGTCCCTTCTCCGCTCCGTAAAAGCGTCCATCTCTTTTTTTTTTTCTTCTTCTGTTGTGGCATATGCTGCAGGTGCCTGCTCGTTTTTTCATATGTGGGTAACAACATTTAACTATGTATATATATTTCCGAATTGGTTTAACTGCCGCCCGCCTGAATCTATTTAAAATCTAATTTTTTTTTTATTTCAACCGCCCGACCCGACCCGCGGATAAAATCTAATTTTTTTTTATTTCAACCGCCCGAACCGCGGATAATCCGCGGACTCCGCGGATTGTGTCCGCAAACCGCGCATCTCTAATATATATATATATATATATATATATATATATATATATATATATATATATATATATATATATATATATATATATATATATATATATATATATATATATATATATATATATATATATATATATATATATATATATATATATATATATATATATATATGAAATACTTGACTTGGTGAATTCTAGCTGTAAATATACTCCTCCCCTCTTAACCACGCCCCCAACCACGCCCCCGCCCCAACCACGCCCCCCGCACCCACCCCCCACCTCCCGAAATTGGAGGTCTCAAGGTTGCCAAGTATGGCAAAAACTGAAATCTAAGTAAGATTAAATATCTCAAAAAAGGTGATATTTGCTTATTTTCTGTCTAATAAGATAATTCTTCTCACTAAGCAGATTTTATGTTAGAGTATTTCACTTGTTTTAAGGGTTTTGGTCCTAAATTATCTCAGTAAGATATTGCAGCTTGTCGCTGAGATTTTATGACCTATTGTCAGAACGTGGACTATGGGGTGTTTGTTTTCCCGAGATGCAAGTAAAATTGGATCGGACATGGCTTGGAGGTACGTGAAACAAATAAACACTTACTGTGACACGAGCAGAACAAAGACTTACGTGGCATGGCAAGAAGCATAAACGATGGAATAAGCAGGGCATGAAAATGACAGAGGTAATGTCGCCAGACAGACTAACTGAAAAGGACAGGCTTAAATACTAGTGACATAATTGATGACAGGTGTGTGAGTCCAAACGTGAAAACAGGTGCAACTAATCGGTCGTCATGGTGACAAAACAAGGGAGTGAAAAAGCAGGAACTAAGTGTCCAAAAACCAAACAGCACATGGCCAAACAAAAACATGATCAACAGACATGACACCTATATTGAGTAAAACATGCTTGAAACTAGAATATCAAGTGTTGCAAAGCTGTGTCATCAACACTCACAAGTATAAAACTACCTTTTTAAAGTAATAATTTCTTATTTCAAGCATGAAAAAAAAAAAATCATGAATTTGACACAATTGAGTCTTATAATTAAAACAGATGACAGCCAAATGGACTTTGCTGTTTTATTTTCAATGAAACAATAGAAAATAGGTACTCATATTTTAGTACAGTCGGTACAGTAAACTGATAGTTAATATTTAAACATTTGACATTTCAAACAATTTTGAACAGAAATATTTCATGCACATTCAGAAAAATTCCTCAAAATTGCAATTTAAAAAAATGTGGCCGGGGGCCGGGCTGATATGCGCACTAATTGACTGAAAGAGCACGCACTTGGCGCGATGATGTCATGTTATCGATGGAAAAATGCATTTTTAGACAATATAATTTGCCTGAGCGGCTAGGAAACCCCGAGAGTAACAAGCGGTTGCCTTGTTGCCTTTCAATTAAGAAAAAAAAGAAAAGTTTTTACTATAAATTTGCTTGTTTCAAGAAATGTAATGCCGAGCGCATATCATTATGTCAAGATAATGGCACTAGCATTTACTTCATTTAAGAATATTTTTCAACATATTGAGCAAAAAAGTCTCTTTTTTTTTCCTACCAAGAAAAGTGCACTTGTTATTAGTGAGAATATACTTATTTTAAGGTATTTTTGAGTTAATTGAGGTTAGCTAATTTTACTTGTTTTGGAAAGTCTGAACAAGCCAAATTTTCTCGTTCAATTGGCAGATAATTTTGCTTATGTCAATACGTGGAACTTGGGGTGTTGCGTTTTCCCGGAACGCAAAGGAAAGTTGGCGCGGGCAAGGCGTGAAGGTAAGGACATGTTTATTTTTACACTAACAAAAAGAACCAACGAAAAGCGCAAACAAGGCGGAAGTACAAAAACTTGGCTAATGAAACAAAAACTTTGCACAAAGGCAATTAACTATGAACATGAAACAAAAACACTTACTGTGGCATGGCATGAAGCATGAACTATAGTAAACAGGAATCTCATGGGTAGCAGAGGTATAAAGGATAATGTCACCAGGACGATCAACAGAAAAAGACAGGCTTAAATAGCAGTGACATGATTAGTGACAGGTGTGCAAAACGTGAGACAGGTGCATGACATGAGGACAGGTGAAAACTAATGGGTTGCTATGGTGACAAAACAAACAAGAGTGCACAAAGAGTCCAAAAAGCAAACCTGAACATAACCAAAACAAAACATGATCACACAGACATGACAGCTTAGTTCAAATAAAATACCCCTTAGTTTTGTGTATTTTTTTCTTGTTTTGACTTTTTGCAGTGCAGCAATCAAGCCACTACACTGGCTACCAGTATGCCATAGAATAGGCTTTAAGATTATTCTAATAGTTTATAAATTTCTCAATGGGCCCTGCCCAAAATACATCTCTGAATTGCTTCGACACTATGAACCATCTGGATCTCTTAGGTCAGAGGTGTCCAAACATTTCCCAGCGAGGGCCACATTGAGGAAAAATTGAAGGATGCGAGGGCCACTTTTATACATTTTGTATAAGAAAAATACTCAAACCAAAACAATGTAGGTGAACATACGCTAACATTTGAAAAACACTTCTACATCTTAGCTTTGTGTTATGGATACCAAAGCAATAAAATCATTCATGATTAATTTAATAATGATTTTATTTGTATTTATGTTAACTGTGCTGTAAAGTAAGCTTGTATTTACTAATATTGCTGTTATACCGTCAACTGAAACACTTTGAGGGCTTTAGTACACTCAAAAACACACACATATACATATATATATACATATATATATATATCATGTCTCACAAGAAATTTGTACACTTTTTCATCATGACAGGACACACGAAATACCTCATACAGTAAGGCGCTCAGGTTGTCGGACATTTTGGTTTTCAGTTTCCATTTTTGGGGGATTTGGTCCGGTTGACTAGTTCATGGAACAAACAAAAGGCGCACAAAAGGCGCACAAAAGGCGCACAAAAGGCGCGCACGAGGCGGAGACACAAACTTAACGCAGTGAACAAAACTAACACTATGACGTAAACTATGGACATGAAACAAAACTCGCTAACTGTGACATGAAAAAACTAAACTTACGTGGCATGGCATGAAGCATAAACTATGGTATGAATCGATCATGAAAACTAGCATGAACAGAGCAGAACAATGTCAAGAGTATCATCAGAGTAAATCCAGAGTATCAGGGGTAAACAAGAGTAATGTCGCCAGGCTGACTACCTGGCAACTATCGGCTTAAATAGTCTCTTCATGATTAAAAACAGGTGCGAGTGTGCAAACAAAAAGACAGGTGAAACAAATGAGTCGTCATGGAAACCAAACAATGGAGCGTAAACAGGAACTAAAAGACTTAAACCAACAGAACATAACTAAACAAAAAATGACCACAGAACATGACACTTTTATTAATATCTCGATATTTTTAGGCCATGTCACGATACATATCTCGATATTTTGCCTTAGCCTTGAATGAACACTTGATGCATATAATCACAGCAGTATGATGCTTCTATGTGTCTACATTAAAACATTCTTGTTCATACTGCATTAATATATGCTCATTTTAAACTTTCATGCAGAGACGGAAATCACAACTAAGTCAATTTACCAAAAGTGTATTTATTAAACAGTTATTAAGCAGTGGCACAAACATTCATGTCATTTCCAAAACAGAAAGTGCAAGATTGTCAGAGACATTTTAAAACAAGCTATGAGTGCACTTTTGTGCATGATGTCACTAAGATGACATATCAAAACAACACTAAATTAAAGTGCACTATACAGAACGCCACTACAATAGTTTAAAACAAAAAAAGTGCACTTTTGTGCATGATGTCACACAAGATATTTCAATAACTGTCAAATAAAAATGAGCTGCATAATAGGAAATCAAATAGTGTATGTCCTTCGCTATGTGGTAGGTTCCTGCTGACGCTATCTCCTTCTGTTGTTGACTATTTTTTTTATGCGGTGTTGACTTAAACAACTTGAAAAACTTATTCGGGTGTTACCATTTAGTCATCAATTGTACGGAATATGTACTGTACTGTGCAATCTACTAATAAAAGTTTCAATCAATCAATCAAAGGTTCAATTGGGTCAGTGCTGGTTACTTGGGCATTTTGTGGGTGTGGCACCGGCCGGAGATGTTGACATGCGGAGTTTCAAGCACCCTTCATTCTCTAGCGGGTGACTTTTCAAATGATGCTACACATTAGTAGCAACGCTTTTGCCGCATACTTGACATATTACTGTTGTCTGTTCAACATCTTCCCGCTTAAAGCCAAACCACCGCCAGACGATGGACACCGTGCTGTTTTTCTTGGTAATTAATTATTTTTCCTCCATTTGTTACCAGATTCACACCTTTTTTCTCTCGTATTACCACTCTCACGGCTCCGCTAGCATCACATCTAACCTTACCCATGCCGCTACCTCTCTGCTCAGCGAGGGCGTATGACGTTGCACGCGCGACAGTATGTGACGTATGTAAGAAGGTGCGCTTGTTTTATGTCTCTGTGAGAAGGAGAGACAAGAAAGAGTGAGAAGAGCCTGTAGTGGGAAAGCAACTGTGTGAGAACGTATACTCGAATACTTACGAAATAGTCATTTTCTACATCGCATAGAGACAAACCCGCGATATATGGAGTATATTCCATATATCGCCCAGCCCTACCTTAAATGTATTATTCCTCTCAGTTCCAGAAATTGTTTTTAACAATTTGACTCCATTCAGCACGTCGTTCCGGGTTTTTAAACTTTTTTTTTTTTAAATGTGATAAATGATAATTATCATTCCAGCAACAGCAGGCAGGGCTTTTTTCTTTCGTTCTTATGCTCTTTT
Source organism: Nerophis lumbriciformis (assembly GCF_033978685.3). Classification (NCBI taxonomy): domain Eukaryota; kingdom Metazoa; phylum Chordata; class Actinopteri; order Syngnathiformes; family Syngnathidae; genus Nerophis; species Nerophis lumbriciformis. The sequence continues at coordinate 17,646,828 of NC_084574.2, forward strand.
CTGTTTTAAAGCCTCTCATGACCCATATGTATGATTAGCAGCAGCACTGATACCACATGATAATGTCCGTAATTAGCTGGTTGGCATTAAAAGGAGGGGAGCGGAGACTGAGAGGTAATATTAGGCTTGCTTTCATCGTGTGGGTGGAGGCTGTAACATTACATTGGGGAAAAAAAAAAATCACAGGTCTTTCGATGCTGACGTTTTAATAACCGTTCAAAAAAGGTTGGAAGAAACACCGTTATTACTTTATGGCAGCATGTTAATTTCCAAAATAAATTTGTCTTAAAAAGTGCAACTCTGAAGTACAATTCCCACTTTAAAGTACCAGTACAGTGGAAAAACTAGTTTCCTCTATATTGAAGCTATTATTTTATATATATATACATACATATATATATATATATATATATATACACATACATACATACATACATACATACATATATATATATATATATATATATATCAGTGACGTGCGGTGAGGTTCATGACTGGTGAGGCACTGACTTCATCACAGTCAGATTTACAAACATATGAACCCTAAAGAGTGTCTTATTCACCATTTGATTGGCAGCAGTTAACGGGTTATGTTTAAAAGCTCATACCAGCATTCTTCCCTGCTTGGCACTCAGCATCAAGGCTTGGAATTCGGGGTTAAATCACCAAAAATGATTCCCGGGAGCGGCGCCGCTGCTGCCCACTGCTCCCCTCACCTCCCACGGGGTGATCAAGGGATAGGTCAAATGCAGAGGACAAATTTCACCACACCTAGTGTGTGTGTGACAATCATTGGTACTTTAACTTTACACATAAACTGTAGCACACAAAAAAGCACATTTAATTAAAAAAAAAACGTTATTATGGTTGTGCTGGATTAATGCACCCCCTGACGGGAGTGTTATATCAACTAAAGCCCACACTTAAACTTTCCACGTGCAAGATTGAATCTTTTTAAAAAGTTATTTCATAAGAAGCCAAAAAGTGCAAAAACAATAATGTTCGTGTTGGAGGAGTTGTGAATGAATGAAATATGAAATCCGTGCTGCAGTCTGCAGATGTACCTAATGTTGTGTCCCTGCAGTCGTTCGCGGCTCCTCCAACGCGAGCATTGTTGTTTTTGCACTTTTTGGCTTCTTGTTGGGTGACTTTTTTGAGTGGGTTTGGTCTTGCACGTGGAGGGTTTGGGTGTGGGCTTTGGTTGGTGTGGCGCTCCCGTCGGGGGGTGCGTTCTACGGCGGGGGTGCATTAACCGGCACAAGGAGGCGGGATTACTGCGAGCCTCAGCCAGTGCGTCTTCGCAGCAGTTTTATGATTGTTCAGCACAAGAAATACGTTACACACATACAGTTGTTGACAAAATACACTGTACATTATATACCTCAGCTAACTAAACTATGGAAATGTATAATATAATTCATATAGCAATACAGTCTCACTGCACAGCAGGCCAGCAGTTAGCCGAGTCATTGCGCAATCCATGTTGAGGCACAACTGAGTGACGTGCCTCAACTGGTTGCTGATCACCGCAAGTCTCTTCTCAGTATTTGAACGGCAAATGTGAAAATTCAGCGATTTTGAATAAAAATAATCTAAAACTGGTGAAGTTAAATGGAAAATAACTTTATAGTATAATCACTGGATACATATAACAATTTAATTAATTTTTTTTCTTTTTACTTTTTTTTTCTTTCCATATATATATATATATATATATATATATATGATTCATCACACCAAAAGACTTCCAAAGGTAATAAATAAATAAATATGATCAGAAGAGTATAAACCTCACAGAGATTCCCGAGCCATTTTAAGAGTTAATAAGCCGGGCTGTCTGGGGCCTCTGGGGCCCCCTGCCCCCTCACTTATAGATGTCCGTCTTGGTGGGGGCTTGCTGGGTCTAGTCCTCGCATCAATCAAGGTACCTCGGTGCGTTGCATGGTATGCTGCAGTGTTGCATGGCGGTCAACCTCTAGGGTAGTGACCTTGTGTGTTGGCGGGTCTGTGATGATCTTGTTTTACTTTATTTTTATTTTTTTCCTCTTTCTCTTCTCTCAGGGGTAGGATCCGCCAGGGCAGTTGCTGGATGTTCCATCTCCATCGTTGGTTCCCGTGGCCAACTGCGGTCGACTTGGGTGTGGTGAGCCTGGGACGGGCCCCGCCGTGCTCTCCTGGGGGGGGGGTGGGTTGGGCTCATGGGGGCCCAGTTGCTTATGGGGCGGGTCGGTCTTCCCGTACGGCTTGCGGAGAGTCCCTGGGCCACTTGGGGCGGGGCATACCGTCTTTCGACCCGCTTGGGGTGTGGTCTCTTGCTGGCTGTCTCCTGCATCCTGGGTAATGATGTCATTTTGACCTATCGCCATCTTTGTATTTCAATAAATAGTCCCTTTTGTGGCTCATTTGCATTATATTGGTGTTAATTTACTAATGCATTATAACTTTTATTTATTTAATTGTGCAAACTTTACGTCAAGCCTCACATTGGAGTAGTGTTGTAGCGATACCAATATTTTGGTACCGGTACTAAAATTATTTCGATACTTTTCGGTACTTTTCTAAATAAAGGGCACCACAAACATTTTTTATTATTGGCTTTATTTTAACAAAAAATCTTAGGGTACATTAAACATATGTTTCTTATTGCAATTAAGTCCTTAAATAAAATAGTGAACATACAAGACAACGTGTCTTTTATTCGAAAGTAAACAAACAACGGCTCCTAATTTAGTCTGCTGACATATGCAGTATCATATTGTGTCATTTTCCATTCTATTATTTTGTCAACATTATTAAGGACAAGTGGTAGAAAATGAATTATTAATCTACTTGTTCATTTACTGTTAATATCTGCTTACTTTCTCTTAACATGTTCTATCTATACTTCTGTTAAAATGTAATAATCACTTATTCTTCTGTTGTTTGATACTTTACATTAGTTTTGGATGATACCACAAATTTGGGTATCAATCCGATACCAAGTAGTTACAGGATCATACATTGGTCATATTCAAAGTCCTCATGTGTCCAGGGACGTATTTCCTGAGTTTATAAACATAATATACATTTAAAAAAAACAAAAGAAGATGTGATGCCAAAAAATAGACGTAGTCATAGTAGTTTCGACTAGATACGTGTCTGTACTTGGTATCATTACAGTGCATGTTAGGTGAAGATCCACCAATGGCGTTTGTTTACATTTTGATGCCGGTGAGCTTTTTTTTGATTGATTGATTGTACGGTGTGTAGTGAAGCATATTTAGTTATTCCTCGTCCTGCAGGGATGATACTTGTAAGAAACTTACTTTAGACCAAGATTAGTGATTTCGAAGTAGCTAAATCAGGCATTTCAATGTTATAACTTCACCTTTATCGTTAGTTTTTGAGCCAAAATGCGTCCGTTCTCCCTTTTCTGTCTACACACTGTGTCTGCTTGTAAGTACTCTGTGATTGTGTGCCGCCGAACATGCTCGTCTGCTCGTAAACCAGCAATGACACGACGTGACTTTGACGCGGGGAGGTGCAGTTTTTCTCAGTCTTTTTTGCCACTTGTGCCAGCTTTCTTGAAACATGTTGCAGGGATCAAATTCCAAATGAGCTAATATTTGCAAAAAATAACAAAGTTTACCAGTTCGAACGTTAAATATCTTGTCTTTGCAGTCTATTCAATTGAATATAAGTTGGAAAGGATTTGCAAATCATTGCATTCTGCAAAATGAGCTAACGTTACGCTAAAAGCAAATTAGCCTTCACCTCAAGCCAGGACTGCGAGCGAGCTGAGCTGCAGTTTATATTTCTAAAACGTCAACGGGCTCATAGTGATTTTACTAATAGTTGACTGGGAGGTGTTTATTATAATTTGGGGAGAGTACGCTGCCTGATGATTACCTGCTAAACGCTAAGCACTGACTCCATGCACTCTGAATACGCACTGCTGATTGGCTGTTACCGCTCTGTATGTAACCAATCAGATGGTTGTGTGGGTGGGACAATGCTGAGTGCTGTGTACTGACAGAGACAGGCAGAAGGAAGCAGAGCAGCTTGTTAAGACTTTAGCTTAACTTAATATGTCCGTGTGGAAACTCGTTCGGTACACCTCCGAACCGAACCGAACCCCCGTACCGAAACGGTTCAATACACATACCGTTACACCCCTACCATTTACTCAACGTGCCAACTTCACTGGTTTTGGGGTTTGTATTTTCATGCTGATTGAATCTTTATGCTTGCACCTAAGGGTAGGTTGATTGGCAGAGGGACAAACGGTATAAAATGGGTGGATGGATGGATTTCATTTGCCTTCTTTTAATGTTATGTTTTATGTTTCCTTCCACTTCCTGTTTGCCTCCATTTTGCGCTGGCTCCTTCAAGTGTCCAATATTGGCAATAAGGACCATATTTGCCAACCTTGAGACCTCCGATTTCGGGAGCGTGGTTAAGAGGGGAGGAGTATATTTACAGCTAGAATTCACCAAGTCAAGTATTTCATATATATATAAGAAATACTTGACTTTCAGTGAATTGTATATATATATATATATATATATATATATATATATATATATATATATATATATATATATATATATATATATATATATATATATGTATAAGAAAAATACTTGAATTTCAGTGTTCATTTATTTACACACATACACACACACAACACTCATCTACTCATTGTTGAGTTAAGGGTTGAATTGTCCATCCTTGTTCTATTCTCTGTCACTATTTTTCTAACCATGCTGAACACCCTCTCTGATGATGCATTCTGCTTTGTCTCCTTGTTGAGTGCGCAGTTGTGCACTGCACTCTCTAAAAGCCCTAGATGTTCATATGCATGTACAGTAGATGGCAGTATTGTCCTGCTTAAGAGTGTCACAACATTGCTGTTTACGGCAGACGAACTGCTTTACGGAGACGAAAACGTGACTGCTGTTGTTGTGTGTTGTTGCCGCGCTGGGAGGACGTTAATGAAACTGCCTAACAATAAACCCACATAAGAAACCAAGAACTCGCCCTCAATCATTCTACAGTTATAACGTGATTGGGCAGGCACGCTGTTTATATTGTGGGAAAGCGGACTCAGGTTCGCATGGAGCTGGAGGGGGCGTGAATTTGTCCCGGGAGGTTTTCGGGAGAGGCGCTGAATTTCGGGAGTCTCCTGGCAAATCCGGGAGGGTTGGCAAGTATGATAAGGACACACCTGTCCCTGGTTGCCAATCAGGATGCTTCTTACGCTCGATCATTTGCTGTGCTCGCTTTGTTCTTTGTGCACTTCCCAGTTGCATATATTTGTTTTTTTGTATTACCTGCGTTTTCCCTAACAAAAAGGGCTTATTTTCTGCACTTCTCTGAGGTCTCTGCATCCTTGGGTCCAGACAAACATCGAAAAGTGACACATGCATTCAACCTGCTACCAATATGCTATTTTTTTTCTGGTTTTTTTTAAACATATACTGAGTAAACCACCGATTTTTGCTCAGTTGCAGAGCAGATTCATTATCGCAGCATTAGTGTTGTAAGAGTTGAGGATAAGCTGATAGAAAAAAAATAAAATCAACTGACTGGACGCTGAGGTATTATAGCCCGGACTCTTCATTTTTCAACAATAGCCACATTGTGAGACGTTATCAGGAGGCCCTCCTCCATTGTTGTTGTTAGTGTGACTCATTTTGACTGATGCGTTCAATTTGGTGTGTTTTTCGCAGTTTCCCACATTTAGTGTTGGGGAAAAAATATGACCCCCCTCCAAAGTGAGGAGAGTAGATGTAATCAACTCTAGTAAATGCCATCGTATGGGGAAAAAGTGATGACTGACAAAAAGGGCAAAACATCATTATCTAATCTTGGCCCTTGCTTGTACCTGGGGGGGGGGCCTTGACAATAACAAATAAGGATAACATAAGATACATATGAACAGAACTTTCAATACATGATTCCATGTTTTTCTTTGTAATTCCAACATAAAAATTGCTTAATTTGCACGTTTCCTGATCAAATACTCACCTGTCCATTTAGTGCGCAGATGAGCTACTCTTCAGGCACTGCCATCTCGCTTTTCATTTAATTTCTGTTTGCCAGCATATATATATATGTTTATATCTATATTTCTGAACATATGTTCAGAAATATTCATTTTACACCATGACTTTCTATAGCAGGGGTCCCCAAATTTTTTGACTCAGGGGCCGCATTGGGTTAAAAAAATTGGGGCAGATCCCCGAAGGCAGTGGTCCCCAACCTTTAATGTAGGCATTATTTTCATTGGTGGATCTACACCTAACATCCACTGTAATGATACCAAGTACAGGACCTTATCTAGTCGATATTTTTTGGCATCACAACATCTTCTTTCGTTTTTTTTTTATGTATATTATGTTTATAAACTCAGGAAATACATCCCTGGACTTTGAATATGACCAATGTATGATCCTGTAACTACTTGGTGTCGGATTGATACCCAAATTTGTGGTATCATCCAAAACAAATGTAAAGCATCCAAAAAACTGAACAAGTGATTATTACATTTTAACAGAAGTGTAGATAGAACATGTTAAAAGAGAAAGTAAGCAGATATTAACAGTAAATGAACAAGTAGATTAATCATTCATTTTCTACCGCTTGTCCTTGATAATTTTGAAAAAATAATAGAATGTAAAATGACACAAAATGATACTGCATACGTCAGCAGACTAAATTAGGAGCCTTTGTTTGTTTACTTACGAATAAAAGACAAGTTGTCTTGTATGTTCACTATTTTATTTAAGGACTTAACTGCAATAAGAAACATATGTTTAAAGGCCTACTGAAATGCGATTTTCTTATTTAAACGGGGATAGCAGGTCCATTCTATGTGTCATACTTGATCATTTTGCGATATTGCCATATTTTTGCTGAGAGGATTTAGTAGAGAACATCGATGATAAAGTTTGCAACTTTTGGTCGCTGATAAAAAAGCCTTGCCTGTACCGGAAGTAGCAGACGAGTAGCGTGACGTCACAGGTTGTGGAGCTCCTCACATCTGCACATTGTTTACAATCATGGCCACCAGCAGCGAGAGCGATTCGGACCGAGAAAGCGACAATTTCTCCATTAATTTGAGCGAGGATGAAAGATTTGTGGATGAGGAAAGTGAGAGTGAAGGACTAGAGGGCAGTGGGAGCGATTCAGATAGGGAAGATGCTGTGAGAGGCGGGTGGTACCTGATATTCAGCTGGCAATGACTAAAACAGTAAATAAACACAAGACATATATATACTCTATTAGCCACAACACAACCAGGCTTACCGTATTTTCCGCACTATAAGGCGCACCGGATTATTAGCCGCACCTTCAATGAATTACATATTTCATAACTTTGTCCACCAATAAGCCGCCCCGGATTATAAGCCGCGCCTACGCTGCGCTAAAGGGAATGTCAAAAAAACAGTCAGATAGTTCAGTCAAACTTTAATAATATATTGAAAACCAGCGTTCTAACAACTCTGTCCCAAAATGTACGCAAATGTGCAATCACAAACATAGTAAAATTCAAAATGGTGTAGAGCAATAGCAACATAATGTTGCTCGAACGTTAATGTCACAACACACAAAATAAACATAGCGCTCACCTTCTGAAGTTATTCTTCATTCGTAAATCCTTCGAATTCTTCGTCTTCGGTGTCCGAATTGAAAAGTTGCGCAAGCGTGGGATCCAAAATGGCCGGTTCCGTCTCGTCGAAGTCATCGGAGTCAGTGTCGCTGTTGTCCAGTAGTTCTGTGAATCCTGCCTTCCGGAAAGCTCGGACCACAGTTGTGACCGAAATATCTGCCCAGGCATTTACGATCCACTGGCAAATGTTGGCGTATGTCGTCCGGCGCTGTCTGCCCGTCTTAGTGAAGGTGTGTTCGCCTTCGGAGCTGTGTGAAAAAAGCCACCCGGCCTCTTCGCGTAAACTTCCCTTAACCACTCGCTCATCTTTTCTTCATCCATCCATCCCTTCGAGTTAGCTTTTATGATGACGCCGGCTGGAAAGGTCTCTTTTGGCAAGGTCTTCCTTTTGAATATCACCATGGGTGGAAGTTAGCATGGCAAGCTAGAACCACAGTGAAGGATGACTTCTCATTCCCTGTGGTGCGAATATTCACCGTACGTGCTCCCGTTCCACAGTGCGGTTCACAGGAATATCAGTTGCTGTGAAATACGGTAGTAATCCGTGTGCGGATGGAGAGATTGCGTCTTTTTATGAACCGGATCCTTTTCGCTTAGTAGGAGCCATTTTGTGGTCTTTACAGATGTAAACAGGAAATGAAACGTACGGTGATATCCGCGCGTTTTTTCTTCTTCTTCCGGGGGCGGGCGGTAGCTTACAGTAGAAGAAGAAGCGCTTCCTGTTCTATGGGGGCGGGTGCTTACCTTGGCGGTTGCTTGCGTAGAAGAAGAAGCGCTTCCTGTTCTACCGGGAAAAAAGATGGCGGCTGTTTACCGAAGTTGCGAGATCGAAACTTTATGAAAATGAATCGTAATAAAGCGCACCGGGTTATAAGGCGCACTGTTAGCTTTTGAGAAAATTTGTGGTTTTTAGGTGCGCCTTATAGTGCGGAAAATACGGTATATTTAATATGCCACAAATTAATCCCGCATAACAAACACCTCCCCCCTCCCATCCATATAACCCGCCAATACAACTCAAACACCCGCACAACACACTCAATCCCACAGCCCAAAGTACCGTTCACCTCCCCAAAGTTCATACAGCACATATTTCCCCAAAGTTACGTACGTGACATGCACATAGCGGCACGCACGTACGGGCAAGCGATCAAATGTTTGGACGCCGCAGCTGCATGCGTACTCACGGTACCGCGTCTGCGTATCCAACTCAAAGTCCTCCTGGTAAGCGTCTCTGTTGTCCCAGTTCTCCACAGGCCAATGGTAAAGCTTGACTGTCATCTTTCGGGACTGTAAACAATGAAACACCGGCTGTGTTATCCGACACAACAGTCAGGGGGTGCATTCTACAGCGGGGGTGCGTTATCCGGCACAACACCTGCCGCAATACACCGCTTCCCACCTACAGCTTTTTTCTTTGCTGTCTCCATTGTTCATTGAACAAATTGCAAAATATTCACCAACACAGATGTCCAGAATACTGTGGAATTTTGCGATGAAAACAGACTACTTAATAGCTGGCCACCATGCTGTCCTTAAATGTCCTCTACAATCCGCAACGTCACGCGCAGGTGTCATCATACCGAGACATTTTCAGCAGGATATTATGCGCAAAATTTAAAATTGCACTTTAGTAAGCTAACCCGGCCGTATTGGCATGTGTTGCAATGTTAAGATTGCATCATTGATGTATAAACTATCAGACTGCGTGGTCGGTAGTAGTGGGTTTCAATAGGCCTTTAATGTACCCTCAGATTTTTTGTTCAAATAAAGCCAATAATGCCTTTTTTTGTGGTCCCCTTTATTTAGAAAAGTACCGAAAAGTATCAAAATAAATTTGGTACCAGTACCAAAATATTGGTATCGGGACAACACTAATACCTACAATAACCTTTCTGTTTGTGATTCACATTTGTTTTAATTTTTGGAGTAGTTTTGTCGTTTTCAAATGCTGGTATCCAAAATGCTTTTGTTGAGAGAGAGAAAAAAACAGCTCTCATCCATTTTTAGTGAAAACTGTTCAGTTTAAATTGTGTTTTCCCTCTGCAAACATCCCAGCCATACAAAATAGCTTCTTGAAGGGCCTGTTGACACAATGACCCACTGACCAAGTGTCCATAAATGACATCTTGTGGCCGAGACTGGCTTGACATTGGATGGCCTAGCAAAACTGCATCACTCTCCATTCTCCCATTGACCTTCAGTGGAAGCAGGGTGACCTAAGTAGTTTGCTGTCTGTGGCTAAGTAGGTCTGGGATGGGCCCCGAGCGAGGCGGAGGCCCAGCCAAACAATGGCAGAGAGGGTCCTCAAACCTCCAGTTAAAAACTAGGTCTTCCATTCACTGAGCCACCGTCCTCAGACAATGGGGCTAAAGTGATAACATGGTTATCATTCTGCTTTCACGACGGTACAAAACCAGGCAGAAGGAGCCGAGCCTCGTTTATGAGTTGCATCCCCATTGGGCATCTGCGCTCAATCAAATGCAAAGGACTCTTCTATTCACCTCATACTTTTAATGGAGATTTGATTTGTTTTGTGTAACCCTGCCGGTGGTGAACTCTGCTCTGTGATATTTTACTCCCACGGAGGTTTTAAACAGTGCAAAGAGCCTTTAGCATCCAATTTCCATGGCTGATTATGTGTCAGATGTCACCTTTGTCGGATTGCTTTCACTCAGCGCCAATTAAAATGAGTTTACACCCTGCAAATGATTGCCACTTGCCAAGATTTTACATTGTATTTCTAGAAATGTCCCTTCTTTTAAGAGCTATTTACATTTTTTAGACATTGACACGTCTTAATTTTAACTATAATTTGTCTATTTTTTGTTTTATTTGATCATTTACAGTATCTATACATATATGTATGCAATTCGTAGTATTTAATAAAACATTTTTTTATTTTTATTTTTTTATGTTTTACTTCTGTTACTGTATGTAAAAACCTGTACTGCAACAACGTAATTTGTCATTTGTGGAATAAATAAAAGGTCTTTCGCAGAGGTGTCAAAGGTACGGCCCGAGGGCCGGATCAGGCCCGCAAACAGGTTTTATCGGGCCTGCGGGATGAGTTTGCTAAGTATAAAAATTAACCTGAAATTTTTGAATGAAAGAAACTGCTGTTCTAAATGTGTCCACTAGATGTCGCAATAGTAATTCTTTGTATCTTTGTAGATGATGCTACATATGTACAAAATAAGCCACATGATGTTAGTACATCAGTCAAGGAAAATGGTCAAACTACATAAATAACATGCTGTAATTTGATTTTGATATACTTTTTTTTATCTTGATAGATTGAAAATTAACACCAATGAGTTGACTGATGAACATTATCACATAATGTATTCAGAAAATAGAAATAACGACAAATAAAGTATAATTAGTATTAGAGATGTCCGATAATATCGGCCTGCCGATATTATCGGCCGATAAATGCGTTAAAATGTAATATCGGAAATTATCGGTATCGGTTTTCTTATTAATCGGTATCATTTTTTTTAATTTTTTTTTAATTTTAAATTTTTTTTATTTTTATTAAATCAACATAAAAAACACAAGATACACTTCTAATTAGTGCACCAACCCAAAAAACCTTCCTCCCCCATTTACACTCATTCACACAAAAGGGTTGTTTATTTCTGTTATTAATATTCTGGTTCCAACATTATATGTCAATATATATCAATACAGTCTGCAAGGGATACAGTCCGTAAGCACACATGATTGTGCGTGCTGCTGGTCCACTAATAGTACTAACCTTTAACAGTTAATTTTACTCATTTTCATTCATTACTAGTTTCAATGTAGCTGTTTTTATATTGTTTTACTTTCTTTTTTATTCAAAAAAATGATTTTAATTTATTAATCTTATTTTATTAATTTTTTTTAAAAGTACCTTATCTTCACCATACCTGGTTGTCCAAATTAGGCATAATAATGTGTTAATTCCACGACTGTATATATCGGTTGATATCGGTAATTAAAGAGTTGGACAATATCGGAATATCGGATATCGTCAAAAAGCCATTATCGGACATCCCTAATTAGTATAATATAAGTAATTGTAAAAAAAACAACAACAACATTATGATTTGTACATTTTCAGAATGTGCTTGTTCTATTTTTAAACAAAGAAAACAATCTTAAGTTGTCTTTATTTTTAAGTTATCTGCCATGATTTTACCAGTCCGGCCCACTTGGGAGTAGATTTTTCTCCATGTGGGCCCCGATCTAAAATGAGTTTGACAATCCTGCTCTATACATATATTTGTGTGCAATTCGTAGTATTTAATACCGTTTTTTTTTTGTTTTTTTTTACGTTTTACTTCCGTTACTGTATGTAAAAACGTAATTTCCCATTTGTGGGATAAATAAAGGTCTATCCCAGGGCTGTCAAATGTACGGCCCGAGGGCCGGATCAGGCCTGCGAACTAGTTTTATCCGGCCCTCGGGATGAGTTTGCTAAGTATAAAAATTAACCTGGAATTTTTGAATGAAAGAAACTGCTGTTCTAAATGTGTCCACTAGATGTCGCAATATCAATTATTTGTATCTTTGTAGATGATGCTACATATGTACAAAATAAACCACGTGATGTTAGTACATCAGTCGAGAAAAATGATCAAACTACATAAATAACATACTCTTGTCATGGCGTGGAATTTTACGCAGTTTACTGCGAGGATTGTTTTCCCGGAATGCAAACGGACTGGACCCGACATCGGTAGAAGGTAGGATCATGATTTAATTTCTATTCAATAAAGGTTACAAACAAAAGTGCTCACAGCAGAGGCACAACTTGGCTAAGGAAACAAAACTATCACTTTGACGTAAACTATGAAAAACAAAACAACACTTACTGTGACATGAGCAGAGCAGCATGAACTATGAACAAGAACACAAGCATGGAAGTATCCAGAAGGTGTGAATGAATGATGGGTTCTACATGTAAAGCGACTTTGGGTACTTAGAAAAGCGCTATATAAATCCCAGTTATTATTATTATTATTATTATCCTGAAAAGAGCAAGAACAGAGTAATGTCGCCAGGCCGACTGAGCGGCTTAAATAATGCCTCTGATTAGTGCTCGGGAAGCAGGTGAGCGGGCGAGCACTAATCAGAGACAGGTGAACACAATGAGTAACCATGGTGACAAAACAAACCAGGAAGTGCAGACGGGAACTAAAGAAGTCCAAAACTAACAGAACTCAACAAAACATGATCCGGACCACGGATCATGACAACTGTAATTTGATTTTGATGTACTTTTTTTATTGTAATAGATTGAAAACACCAACGAGTTGACTGATGAACATTATCACATAATTTATTCAGAAAATATAGATAACGACAAATAAAGTACATACACTATTAACTGGAGATGTCCAATAATATCGGCCGATAAATGCGTAAAAATGTAATATCGGAAATTATCGGTATCGTTTTTTTAAATTATCAGTATCGTTTCTTTTGTTGTTGTTTTTTATTAAATCAACATAAAAAACACAAGATACACTTACAATTAGTGCACCAACCCAAAAAACCTCCCTCCCCCATTTACACTCATTCACACAAAAGGATTGTTTCTTTCTGTTATTAATATTCTGGTTCCTACATTATATATCAATATATATCAATACAGTCTGCAAGGGATACAGTCCGTAAGCACACATGATTGTGCGTGCTGCTGGTCCACTAATAGTACTAACCTTTAACAGTTAATTTTACTCATTTTCATTAATTACTAGTTTCTATGTAACTGTTTTTATATTGTTTTACTTTCTTTTTTATTCAAGAAAATGTTTTTAATTTATTTATCTTATTTTATTTTATTAAGTTTTAAAAAAGTACCTTATCTTCACCAAACCTGGTTGTCCAAATTAGGCATAATAATGTGTTAATTCCACGACTGTATATATCGGTTGATATCGGTATCGGTTGGCATCGGTAATTAAAGAGTTGGACAATATCGGAACATCGGATATCGGCAAAAAGCCATTATCGGACATCCCTACCACTGTAAGGCTGTTGACCAAGTTTTATTATCGGTATCGTTTTTGTTGTTGTTTTTTTTTTTTTTTTAATTAAATCAACATAAAAAACACAAGATACACTTACAATTAGTGCACCAACCCAAAAAAAACTCCTTCCCCTATTTACACTCATTCACACTCATTCACACAAAAGGGTTGTTTCTTTCTGTTATTAATAATGTGTTAATTCCACAACTGTATATATCGGTTGATATCGGTATCGGTAATTAAAGAGTTGGACAATATCGGAATACCGGCAAAAAGCCATTATCGGACATCCCTACTATTAACCACAACAACAACAACAACAACAAAAAAACAACAACATTATGATTTGTACAATTTCAGAATTAGCTTCTATTTTTAAACAAAGAAAACAATCTAAAGTTGTCTTTATTTTTAAGTTATCGTGGCGTGATTTTACCAGTGGGGCCCACTTGGGAGTAGATTTTTCTCCATGTGGCCCCCCGATCTAAAATGAGTTTGACACCCCTGATGTATCCTATCCTGTTCTGATTCAAACATTTTAAAATTGAGTAAGTTTTTTGGATTTCCTCACAAAAAAATGCAATTTGAATATAAAAAACCTATATTTCTATCTTAAAAGTCCAGATATAGAAATCTTAAAATAGTATGTCTTATTAAGTACGATTAACTAGCTGCATGGACAGATCATTTCACTAGTTTTTAGTATGTTTTTCCTCAAATCTAGTCTCTTTATCTTATATTTTATCAGTTGTATTTGTATTGTGTTTGATATTCAAATGCACAGACAACAATTTTAGTTAGAGTGCTTTTTTTTTTTTTTTTTTTTTTTAACTCTGCAAAGTTATTAAGGCGAGCTCCTTATGTACGGTCACCCGATGCCCCCCCCCCTTATGAAAAAATAATAAAGGTCTGGGCAGACACAATGAGCTCTGCGAACAATTTCAGCAAGTCACTCTGCAACTCCCGAGCAAACACAGCCGCTCATTGTGTGTCGGGAGGGAGGGAAGACGACGGAACGTTGATATTTCATACGTGTGAGAGGCGGGGGAATGGCCAAACACTTCTTTCTTTCTTACTTTCTTTCTCCTCCGTCTTGGAAAATATCGGCAAACTCTGCGTGTGTACGTAGGGGTAGCAAATAAATAGGGTGGCCCCCCCCCCCCCCGCCCACCCCTCCCTCCTCAGACAAAGGGCGCAGATGGCTGGCCCTCCTTGGCTTTGGGGCGGGGTGGTGCGAAGCAGACGCCTGCGACGGTGCGTTGTGCCCTCCCATGGAGTTCATTTCAGCTCCCGAAAGAAAGAGCCGACAGACAGGGGGGCTCTGCTTATAACAAGAAAGGCTTAGAGCTGATGGACCCCCCATTCCAAAACCTTAACGCCCCCTCAACACTGGCCCGTGACCCTTGCTCCGCGCCGGGTCACATGCACAGTTACGAAGGTGGAAAGAATGCTTGAGGGGCTAAAGGAGGGAGTCGCTACAACCTGCCTGAAGAAGTGAGCTTTAGAGCGGATTTAGAGATGCAATAGTTGCTATGGATTCAGCCTTTATTGTTATTTGTATGATTATTATCCATTGTTATTAGGGATGTCCGATAATGGCTTTGTGCCGATATCCGATATTCCGATATTGTCCAACTCTTTAATTACCGATACCGATATCAACCGATACCGATATATACAGTCGTGGAATTAACACATTATTATGCCTAATTTGGACAACTAGGTATGGTGAAGATAAGGTACTTTAAAAAAAATAAAATAAAATAAAATAAAATAAGATAAATAAATTAAAAAGAAGAAAGTAAAACAATATAAAAACAGTTACCGTATTTTTCGGACTATAAGTGGCAGTTTTTTTCATAGTTTGGCCGGGCTCCAGTGCGACTTATATATGTTTTTTTCCTTTTTTATTATGCATTTTCGGCAGGTGTGACTTATACTCCGGTGCGACTTATACTACGAAAAATACGGTACATTGAAACTAGTAATTAATGAAAATTAGTAAAATTAACTGTTAAAGGTTAGTATTATTAGTGAACAATCATGCGAGCTTACGGACTGTATCCCTTGCAGACTGTATTGATATATATTGATATATAATGTAGGAACCACAATATTAATAACAGAAAGAAACTGTGTGAATGAGTGTGAATGAGTGTAAATGGGGGAGGGAGGTTTTTTGGGTTGGTGCACTAATTGTAAGTGTATCTTGTGTTTTTTATGTTGATTTAATAAAAAAAACAAAAAACAAAAAAAAAAACGATACCGATAATAAAAAAAACGATACCGATAATTTCCGATATTACATTTTAACGCATTTATCGGCCGATAATATCGGCAGGCCAATATTATTGGACATCTCTAATTGTTATTATTAACATGAACTAGAGATGTCCGATAATGGCTTTTTGCCGATATCCGATATTCCGATATTGTCCAACTCTTTAATTACCGATACCGATATCAACCGATATATTAACAGTCGTGGAATTAAAACATTATTATGCCTATTATGCTCCAGTGCGACTTATATATGTTTTTTTCCTTTTTTATTATGCATTTTCGGCAGGTGCGACTTATACTCCGGTGCGACTTATACTCCGAAAAATACGGTACATTGAAAGTAGTAATGAATGAAAATGAGTAAAATTAACTGTTAAAGGTTAGTACTATTACTGGACCAGCAGCATGCACAATCATGTGTGCTTACGGACTGTATCCCTACAGACTGTATTGATATATATTGATATATAATGTAGGAACCAAAATATTAATAACAGAAAGAAACAACCCTTTTGTGTGAATGAGTGTAAATGGGGGAGGAAGGTTTTTTGGGGTTGGTGCACTAATTGTAAGTGTATCTTGTGTTTTTTATGTTGATTTAATTTAAAAAAAATAACAACAAAAAACGATACCGATAATAAAAAAAACGATACCGATAATTTCCGATATTACATTTTAATGCATTTATCGGCCGATATTATTGGACATCTCTAATTGTTATTATTAACATGAACTAGAGATGTCCGATAATGGCTTTTTGCCGATATCCGATATTACGATATTGTCCAACTCTTTAATTACTGATACCGATATCAACCGATACCGATATCGACCGATATATACAGTCGTGGAATTAACACATTATTATGCCTAATTTGGACAACCAGGTATGGTGAAGATAAGGTACTTTAAGAAAAATAGTAAAATAACATAAGATAAATAAATTTAAAAACATTTTCTTGAATAAAAAAGAAAGTAAAACAATATAAAAACAGTTACCGTATTTTTCGGACTATAAGTCGCAGTTTTTCTCATAGTTTGGCCGGGCTCCAGTGCGACTTATATATGTTTTTTTCCTTTTTTACTATGCATTTTCGGCAGGTGCGACTTATACTCCGGTGCGACTTATACTCCGAAAAATACGGTACATTGAAACTAGTAATTAATGAAAATGAGTAAAATTAACTGTTAAAGGTTAGTACTATTAGTGGACCAGCAGCACGCACAATCATGTGTGCTTACGGACTGTATCCCTTGCAGACTGTATTGATATATATTGATATATAATGTAGGAACCAGAATATTAATAACAGAAAGAAACAACCCTTTTGTGTGAATGAGTGTAAATGGGTGAGAAAGGTTTTTTGGGTTGGTGCACTAATTGTAAGTGTATCTTGTGTTTTTTTATGTTGATTTAATTTTAAAAAAAAAACCAAAAAAACGATACCGATAATAAAATAAACGATACCGATAATTTCCGATATTACATTTTAACGCATCTATCGGCCGATATTATTGGACATCTCTAAGTGTTATTATTAACATGAACTAGAGATGTCCGATAATGGCTTTTTGCCGATATCCGATATTCCGATATTGTCCAACTCTTTAATTACCGATACCGATATCAACCGATACCAATATCAACCGATATATATATATACAGTCGTGGAATTAACACATTATGTCTAATTTGGACAACCAGGTATGGTGAAGATAAGGTACTTTAAAAAAAAAAAAAAAAAAATAACATAAGATAAATACATTAAAAACATTTTATTGAATAAAAAAGAAAGTAAAACAGTATGAAAAGTTACCGATACATTGAAACTAGTAATTAATGAAAATGAGTCAAATTAACTGTCAAAGGTTAGTACTATTAGTGAACAATCATGTGTGCTTACGGACTGTATCCCTTGCAGACTGTATTGATATATATTGATATATAATGTAGGAACCAGAATATTAATAACAGAAAGAAACAACCCTTTTGTGTGAATGAGTGTGAATGGGGGAGGGAGGTTTTTTGGGTTAGTGCACTAATTGTAAGTGTATCTTGTGTTTTTTATGTTGATTTAATAAAAAAAACCAAAAAACAATACCGATAATAAAAAAACCGATACCGATAATTTCCGATATTACATTTTAACGCATTTATACTAATAACATCTCTAATTGTTATAATTAACATGAACTAGAGATGTCTGATAATGGCATTTTTGCCGATATCCGATATTCCGATATTGTCCAACTCTTAATTACTGATTCCAATATCAACCGTCGATTGATATGGGGCAGTATAGTTCGGTTGGTAGAGCGGCTGTGCCAGCAACTTGAGGGTTACAGGTTCGATCCCCGCTTCCGCCATCCTAGTCACTGCCGTTGTGTCCTTGGGCAAGACACTTTACCCACCTGCTCCCAGTGCCACCCACACTGGTTTAAATGTAACTTAGATATTGGGTTTCACTATGTAAAAGCGCTTTGAGTAACTAGAGAAAAGTGCTATATAAATATAATTCGATTCAAAAAATTTCAACTGATAACGATATATACAGTTGTGGAATTAACACATTATTATGCCTAATTTTGTTGTGATGCCCCGCTGGATGCATTAATCCAGTGGTTCTTGACCTTGTTGGAGGTACCGAACCCCACCGGTTTCATATGCGCCTTCACCGAACCCTTCTTTAGTGAAAAATAAAATGTTTTTTTTTTCTTCTTCAAATTCAAGACAAAGTTGTGTTTTTTACTGGTGCACAAAATGAACCGTGCATGAACATCACCTTGTTCAAAGAACAAACCCAACACAGTGCATGAACTCACAACAAATGACACACCTGCAAATCAGTCTGACTTTTGCTGTTGCCTTTGAGGGACCAGTTCAGATATGCGTGGCTTCACCTTGGCAAGTGCCACTCTCATGTCATTTTCACAGCAAAGTACAGGTAAAAGCCAGTAAATTAGAATATTTTGAAAAACTTGATTTATTTCAGTAATTGCATTCAAAAGGTGTAACTTGTACATTATATTTATTCATTGCACACAGACTGATGCATTCAAATGTTTATTTCATTTAATTTTGATGATTTGAAGTGGCAACAAATGAAAATCCAAAATTCCGTGTGTCACAAAATTAGAATATTACTTAAGGCTAATACAAAAAAGGGATTTTTAGAAATGTTGGCCAACTGAAAAGTATGAAAATGAAAAATATGAGCATGTACAATACTCAATACTTGGTTGGAGCTCCTTTTGCCTCAATTACTGCGTTAATGCGGCGTGGCATGGAGTCGATGAGTTTCTGGCACTGCTCAGGTGTTATGAGAGCCCAGGTTGCTCTGATAGTGGCCTTCAACTCTTCTGCGTTTTTGGGTCTGGCATTCTGCATCTTCCTTTTCACAATACCCCACAGATTTTCTATGGGGCTAAGGTCAGGGGAGTTGGCGGGCCAATTTAGAACAGAAATACCATGGTCCGTAAACCAGGCACGGGTAGATTTTGCGCTGTGTGCAGGCGCCAAGTCCTGTTGGAACTTGAAATCTCCATCTCCATAGAGCAGGTCAGCAGCAGGAAGCATGAAGTGCTCTAAAACTTGCTGGTAGACGGCTGCGTTGACCCTGGATCTCAGGAAACAGAGTGGACCGACACCAGCAGATGACATGGCACCCCAAACCATCACTGATGGTGGAAACTTTACACTAGACTTCAGGCAACGTGGATCCTGTGCCTCTCCTGTCTTCCTCCAGACTCTGGGACCTCGATTTCCAAAGGAAATGCAAAATTTGCATGGTTGGGTGATTGTTTGGGGTGCCATGTCATCTGCTGGTGTCGGTCCACTCTGTTTCCTGAGATCCAGGGTCAACGCAGCCGTCTACCAGCAAGTTTTAGAGCACTTCATGCTTCCTGCTGCTGACCTGCTCTATGGAGATGGAGATTTCAAGTTCCGACTTGGCGCCTGCACACAGCGCAAAATCTACCCGTGCCTGGTTTACGGACCATGGTATTTCTGTTCTAAATTGGCCCGCCAACTCCCCTGACCTTAGCCCCATAGAAAATCTGTGGGGTATTGTGAAAAGGAAGATGCAGAATGCCAGACCCAAAAACGCAGAAGAGTTGAAGGCCACTATCAGAGCAACCTGGGCTCTCATAACACCTGAGCAGTGCCAGAAACTCATCGACTCCATGCCACGCCGCATTAACGCAGTAATTTAGGCAAAAGGAGCTCCAACCAAGTATTGAGTATTGTACATGCTCATATTTTTCATTTTCATACTTTTCAGTTGGCCAACATTTCTAAAAATCCCTTTTTTGTATTAGCCTTAAGTAATATTCTAATTTTGTGACACACGGAATTTTGGATTTTCATTTGTTGCCACTTCAAATCATCAAAATTAAATGAAATAAACATTTGAATGCATCAGTCTGTGTGCAATGAATAAATATAATGCACCAGTTACACCTTTTGAATGCAATTACTGAAATAAATCAAGTTTTTCAAAATATTCTAATTTACTGGCTTTTACCTGTATGTTCCTTTTCTTCGTTTTCCACCCAGACATACAATACTAGTACACAGCTCAAGAAAAACACGTAATTGTAAGTGGGCCAAAACACTTATATTAGAAAATAATGTCATGGAAATGACTGCTGAACCCCTGAGACCGACTCACCGAACCCCTAGGGTTCGATCGAACCCAGGTTAAGAACCACTGCATTAAACAATATAACTTTACCATGAATTGATTTAACGTGGACCCCGACTTAAACAAGTTGAAAAACGTATTCGGTTGTTACCATTTAGCGGTCAATTGTACGGAATATGTACTGTACTGTGCAATACACTGTTCCCATTTACCCTGGATGCTGTTTCTTATGCTATTTCATAACAAGTTGTAGTGGTTTAGAACACGGATAAACAGATTTTTTTTGAGGTTATAATTGGAAAAGTCAGAGGATTTGGGAACTTTCAAGATTTGTGTTTAAGAAATGTAATTTAGCAAAGTACAGTCCAGTGGTACCTCGATTTTTGGAAAGGAATATTTCTTTGTTTTTGCCGAAATATCGGTGTCATGAGCCGGCGTATTTGGACGCCAAAGGAGAGATTCAGGCCAACGTCAATACAAAAAGGATGTATTAACAAAGGGAACACACAAGTGTGGGAAAAAAAATCCAAATAAACTTCAAAAGTCCAAAAGATGACCAAAAAGCAGACACAGCAGTGCGACACTGACACAGCAAAGAACAGTCTGGTGACCAGAGTGACAACAACAGGGCTTAAGAAGGCCTGATTGCTGAGTGCAATCAGGTGAGGGATAGTGGCTCTCAGCCCCAGGGACACCAAACATGGCCTCTGCAGCAGAAAAGAGGTTAGCTTTAGAAGTGACATGACAGGCTTCAGACAGAAGCATGACAATCAAACCGGCTTTTGGCCAAACATTGTGCGTAACAAAGAATCTGAAGCATTGTTGACTCAGTCTATGCACTTTTTTTTTTTTTTTTTGCATGACTGCAAAATAATCCAAATACCATGCATGTGCAATCTATATAATGGGTGTATTGAATGTGATCTACTAAGACTTTGTGTACAATTGACAACTGATACAGACTGCCCTATTTAAATTACAAAACCAAAACCAGTGAAGTTGGCATATTGTGTAATTCGTTAATAAGAACAGAATACAATGATTTTCAAATCCTTTTCAACTTATATTCAATTGAATAGACTGCAAAGACAAGATATTTAATGTTCCAACTGTTTGCAAATAATCATTAACTTAGAATTTAATGGCAGCAACACATTGCAAAAAAAGTTGGCACAGGGGCATTTTTACCACTGTGTTACATGGCCTTTACTTTTAACAACACTCAGTAAATGTTTGGGAACTGAGGAGACACATTTTTGAAGCTTTTCAGGTGGAATTCTTTCCCATTCTTGTTTGATGTACATCTTAAGTTGTTCAACAGTCCGGAGTCTCTTTTGTGGTATTTTAGGCTTCATAATGTGCCACACATTTTCAATGGGAGACAGGTCTGGACTACAGGCAGGCCAGTCTAGTACCCACATTCTTTTACTATAAAGCCACGCTGTTGTAACACGTGGCTTGGCATTGTCTTGCTGAAATAAGCAGGGGCGTCCATGATAACGTTGCTTGGATGGCAACATATGTTGCTCCAAAACCTGTATGTACCTTTCAGCATTAATGGTGCCTTCACAGATGTGTAAGTTACCCATGTCTTGGACACTAATACACCCCCATATCATCACAGATGCTGCCTTTTGAACTTTGCGCCTGTAACAATCCAGATAGTTATTTTCCTCTTTGTTCCGGAGGACACGACGTCCACAGTTTCTAAAAAATATTTGAAATGTGGACTTGTCAGACCACAGAACACTTTTCCACTTTGCATCAGTCCATCTTAGACGAGCTCGGGCCCAGCAAAGCAAACAGCGTTTCTGGGTGTTGTTGATAAATGGCTTTCACTGTTCATAGCAGTTTTAAATTGCACTTACAGATGTAGCGGTGAACTGTAGTTCCTGACAGTGGTTTTCTGAAGTGTTCCTGAGCCCATGTGGTGATATCCTTTACACACTGATATTGCTTTTTGATGCAGTACCACCTGAGGGATCCAAGGTCCGTGATATCATAGCTTACGTGCAGTGATTTCTCCAGATTCTCTGAACCTTTTGATGATATTACGGACCGTAGATGGTGAAATCCCTAAATTCCTTGCAATAGCTCGTTGAGAAATATTGTTCTTAAACTGTTCAACAATTTGCACACGCATTTGTTCACAAAGTGGTGACCCTCGCCCCATCCTTGTTTGTGAATGACTGAGCATTTCATGGAAGCTGCTTTTATACCCAATCATGGCACCCACCTGTTCCCAATTAGCCTTTTCACGAAGGTTGCATCTGCTCATTTTCATCTTCACCTACAAGAGTTTTCAATAAAGATAAAACTAAAGTCAAATGTTCTTTTATCCATTTCATGAATCATGTATATATATTTTGCACTGTTTTCTCCATGTAAAACCATAATTATGTTCAAGAAAATGTTTTATGTTAATATTTTTGGATGGATTTACATTATTTCCGATTGGAAAAATGTATTTGGTTTTCTTATGATTCGGTCCATACAATTGACCACTAAATGGTAACACTCGAATAAGTTTTTCAACTTGTTTAAGTCGGGGTCCACGTAAATCAGTTCATGGTACAAATATATACTATCAGCATAATACAGTCATCACACAAGTTAATCATCAGAGTATATACATTGAATTATTTACATTATTTACAATCCGGGGGGTGGGATGTGGAGGGGGCGGCGGGGTTAGGTTTGGTTGATATCAGCACTTCAGTCATCAACAATTGCATCATCTGAGAAATGGACATTGAAACAGTGTAGGTCTGGCTTCGTAGGATAAGTACAGCGAGCAGTGAACATAGTAAATTCAGAAAGCATGAGAACAAGTATATACATTTGATTATTTACAATCCGTGGAGGTGGGATGTGGAGGGGGGAGGGTGTTAGTTTAGGGTTGTAGTTGCCTGGAAGTGTTCTTTTAGTGCGGTTTTGAAGGAGGATAGAGATGCCCTTTCTTTTACACCTGTTGGGAGTGCATTCCATATTGAAGTGGCATAGAGGGAGAATGAGTTAAGACCTTTGTTAGATCGGAATCTGGGTTTAACGTGGTTAGTGGAGCTCCCCCTAGTGTTGTGGTTATGGCGGTCATTTACGTTAAGGAAGTAGTTTGGCATGTACTTCGGTACCAGGGAGGTGTAGCGGATTTTATAGACTAGGCTCAGTGCAAGTTGTTTTACTCTGTCCTCCACCCTGAGCCAGCCCACTTTGGAGAAGTGGGTAGGAGTGAGGTGGGATCTGGGGTGGAGGTCTAGAAGTAATCTGACTAGCTTGTTCTGGGACAGGGGTCGGCAACCCAAAATGTTGAAAGAGCCATATTAGACCAAAAAATACAAAAAAAAATCTGTCTGGAGCCGCAAAAAATTAAAAGCCATATTACATACAGATAGGGTGTCATGAGATATAAATTGAATTAAGAGGACTTAAAGGAAACTAAATGACCTCAAATATAGCTACAAATGAGGCATTATGATGCAATATGTACATATAGCTAGTGTTGGGTTAGTTACTGAAAACCAGTAACTAGTTACAGTTACTAGTTACTTTATTTCAAAAGTAACTCAGTTACTAACTCAGTTACTTACACCAAAAAGTAATGCATTACTGTGAAAAGTAACTATTTAGTTACTTCTTTTTTTCTTCTTTTTTTTTAAAGCTCCCATTAATGCCCTTTTTGCCTTCATTTCAGTACTGTTATTGCACTGGAGAATAATACAATCTGTTGATCAACTTGACATGCATTTTTATTTTCCTTTTAACATAATTAATGAAAATCAGTGCAACATAAAAAGGCATTCCTCCTTTCTTTAAACTTGGACCAATGACCATTAATAAAAAACAAGTTTAAGTGCAACAAAAGAAGAAACATCATCTTCCTTGAAACATAGGTAGTGAAATAAAGCCTGACATCTGGAGTGATGCTGCTGTCTTCCACACTTGGAGCCATGGATTGTAGAATCCTTGTTTTCAGTGGCAGGATCATTGACACAGATGGTGAAGTTTCAGTGCTCAGTAGAGATGTAACACTTTTGAGGGGTTTAAGCACCTAGAGGACCTCATCTGCCACTCTCACATCATCATCAGACAGGGTGACATTTGTCTTCAGGGTGTTGTGGGTCAATGCAGAGTATATAGCTGCCTGCTGCTCCAACATACCATAAGTGGAGTTCCACCTCGTTGGGACATCATGTATGAGCAGGCAGCTTTAGCATTTCTTGCTTTGTCTTAAGCACATGAGCAGCTGTTGTGCTTGGGTGGAAGTAAGAAACCTTCCTGATCCTCCCAAAGAGGCGCTCCATCCTATTGACTGAGATTCCCTTCTGTGATGCCAAATTCACTACATGTGCAAAGCACCTATCTGTGGTCCCAGTCCTGCCTCATTCTCTGTAATTATTTGATTTTTGGCATTATTACGTGTGACTGTGATATCTTTATCTTCCAGTCCTTCACTGCTTGTGTCAGTACCTGCGCAAGGTGACTCTCGTAGAGGGGGCGTGTCTTCTCATCTCCCAGTCTGCTGTGATGAAGTGAGCGCTTATAGTTCCGCTGGACGTCCAGCCGTCTGTCATGAGCGCAACAGATGATGCTCGGGATAGTTCATCCACAACTTTTTTCTTCTCCTGCTCATAAAGATCTGGCACAATCTTATTGCTGACGGGATGTCGTAACGTGGTTCAAGCACGTTCAGCATGTGTTTAAAACCCTCGTTTTGCACAACCGAATCTGCACTTATAAACACACCGATTCAATGGCGCTGGGCGTTCAAGCTCCTCCGTTATTGCGCTCGCCATGACCACGCTGTGTGTGGACTGAACGTGCCAACAACTTTTTTTGTTTGTTTCATATATCAAACCGCGGATCAAACCTCCCCTCCCCGCCCCCACACACATAGACCGCGCCTCTTTTCTTCTCTCCGGCTTGTGACAGAGGAAGATTCAGAAGAAAGACACCGCAGCGCTTCTGTTTCTAGCCGATACTACATCAAAAGTAACGTAAAATAACGCAGTAACGCATCATGTAGTAACGGTAACTAAATCACTGAATAAAAAAAAAGAACGCGTTAGATTACTAGTTACCGCCGAAACTAACGGCGTTACAGTAACGCGTTACTTTGTAACGCGTTAGTCCCAACACTGCATATAGCTAGCCTAAATAGCATGTTAGCATCGATTAGCTTGCAGTCATGCAGTGACCAAATATGTCTGATTAGCACTGCAACAAGTCAATAACTCACCTTTCATGCACAACCTTTTGGTGGACAAAATGAGACAGAAAAAGAAGTGGCATAAAACACGTCCTAGAAAGTTATACATGTAAACAAACTACGGTGAGTTCAAGGACCGCCAAAATTAGTAGGACAAAACGGCGCTCGCCAAATACTCGAATCAGTGAAGCATGTTTAATACAAACAGTGTGCTTTGTAACAATTAGGAAGGTTTGTGTCATGTTTGTCCTCCTACAGAAACCATATTAAAACAAAAAATAGATTGTTTTCCCCTCATCTTTTTCCATTTTTCATACATTTCTGAAAAAGCTCCAGAGAGCCACTCGGGCGGCGCTAAAGAGCCGCATGCGGCTCTAGAGCCGCGGGTTGCCGACCCCTGTTCTGGGATGTTTGGAGTCTAGATTTGAGGATTTTGGAGGTGCTAGGGTACCAGGAGGTGCAAGCGTAATCGAAAAAGAGTTGAACGAGAGTTCCCGTTAGAATCCTCATGGTGCTTTTGTTGACCAGAGAGGAGATTCTGTCGAGAAATCTCATTCGTTTGTTGACCATTTTGATTACCTTGATTGCCATTTTATCACAGGAAAGATTAGCCTCTAGAATGGAACCTAGGTAGGTGACCTCATCTTTCCTGGTGATAACAATGTCACCCACTTTTATAGTGAAGTCACTGACTTTCTTAAGGTTGATGTGGGACCCAAATAGGATGGATTCCATTTTACCTAAGTGTATGGTCATTGAATGCACCACAGTTAAATGCAATGAGATGATAGTAAAAAAAATATATATTTTTGACTTGGATTTTAAATTGTTCCTTTTGCTTGAATTTAATTTGTATGTTGCGCGTACAAGTCGGTAACCTTCAGTGACAAAAGCATGCCTCTGCAACTTTGGCCCAGACAAGCCGCGTGTTTTCGGAGACCTTGGCCTTGTTTGGACGGTCGTGCAGCGACGACGCGGTCACCGTGTTTCCGTGTGCGTGCTACACCACAACACGTCAACACGCCGTGTCTCCCCTCGCTAAGCAGCGCTTTGATTAAGGCCAGCATTTGACAACGGATAATCTGCAGGTGATTATGGCGGAAAGGCAAGATGAGAGGTCATAATTCCTATGTAACACACAGCAGCCCTCCGTCCCGTTGACCCAATAACCCATATATCCTGTCTTGTCCCAGGCGGGAGCCTATATTGTGATATTGCAAAGGCTTACAATGGCTTATCTGGAGAGACCTCGGGCACAGTGAGGCGCTTGTCAGCCCACTTCAGATCCACGGGGATTTGACCACAATGTGTGCATTATAATAGGCAGTGGGGATGTACGTGGGCAGATGTCCTCCACGCTGTACAGAAAGCATAGTGTGATAGTGGGAGAGGGGAGGAGAGAAAGGGCTGTGTGCAATGCTAACTGAGTGTGTGCATTATAATGTCAGAACAGTCAGTCAAAAGGAGCACGTGACATTTTGCACTTGTCATACTGTCTTAACGTGTGTGTGCAGGCATGAGGGTGTAGTGTGCAAGTGTGTGATGGCAGTGGGACTAATGGCTTGCTGTGTGCGTTTTTGCACGCTTTTCTAAGCGATATAATAAAAAAAACAATACCTGCCGAGGGGAGAGAAAACATTGTTACTAGTGAAAGGCGCAGAAATAACAAGATAGGAGCATACTGTATGAAAGAAGCATGAAATGACATTATACAGTCCCTCCAGGATTTCACTGTTTTTGTTTGTGATTATCGCTGGCTTGCCATCACGTGACCGAGAGGCATTTCCGGGTTTAAGGGGATGGTCTAGACCAGCGGTCGGCAACCCAAAATGTTGAAAGAGCCATATTGGACCAAAAATACAAAAACAAATCTGTCTGGAGCCGCAAAAAAAATAAAAGCCATATTACAAACAGATAGTGTCATGAGATATACATTGAATCAAGAGGACTTAAAGGAAACTAAATGAGCTCAAATATAGCTACAACTGAGGCATAATGATGCAATATGTACATATAGCTAGCCTAAATAGCATGTTAGCATCGATTAGCTTGCAGTCATGCAGTGACCAAATATGCCTGATTAGCACTCCACACAAGTCAATAACATCAACAAAACTCACCTTTGTGCATTCACGCACAACGTTAAAAGTTTGGTGGACAAAATGAGACAGAAAAAGAAGTGGCATAAAACACGTCCTAGAAAGTCGGAGAAATGTTCCATGTAAACAAATTTCGGTGAGTTCAAGGACCGCCAAAATTAGTAGGACAAAACAGCGCTCGCCAAATACTCGAATCAGTGAAGCATGTTTAATACAAACAGTGTGATTTCTAACAATTAGGGAGGTTTGTGTCATGTTTGTCCTCCTACAGAAACCATATTAAAACAAAAAATATATTTTTTCCCCTCATCTTTTTCCCTTTTTCATACATTTTTGAAAAAGCTCCGGAGAGCCACTGGGGCGGCGCTAAAGAGCCGCATGCGGCTCTAGAGCCGCGGGTTGCCGACCCCTGGTCTAGACCAGTGTTTTTCAACCAATGCATATTTTTTGCGTCGAAAAAATCCGGAGGCACACCACCAGCAGAAATCGTAAAAAAACGAAACTCAGTTGACAGTAAAAAGTCGTTGTCGCAATTGTTGGATATGACTTTAAACCATAACCAAGCATGCATTACTATAGCTCTTGTCTCAAAGTAGGTGTACTGTCACCACCTGTCACATCACGCCCTGACTTATTTTGAGTTTTTTTGCTGTTTTCCTGTGTGTAGTGTTTTAGTTCTTGTCTTGCGCTTCTATTTTGGTGGCTTTTTCTCTTTTTTTGGTATTTTCCTGTAGCAGTTTCATGTCTTCCTTTGAGCGATATCTACTTTGTTTTAGCAATCAAGAATATTTCAGTTGTTTTTATCCTTCTTCGTGGGGACATTGTTGATTGTCATGTCATGTTCGGATGTACATTGTGGACGCCGTCTTTGCTCCACAGTAAGTCTTTGCTGTCGTCCAGCATTCTGTTTTTGTTCACTTTGTAGCCCGTTCAGTTTTAGTTTCGTTCTGCATAGCCTTCCCTGAGATTCTATGCCTTTTCTTAGGGGAACTCACCTTTTGTCTATTTTTGGTTTAAGCACCCTTTTACCTGTACGCTGCCTCCCGCTGTTTCCGACATCTACAAAGC
The DNA here is from genome assembly GCF_033978685.3 of Nerophis lumbriciformis. Classification (NCBI taxonomy): domain Eukaryota; kingdom Metazoa; phylum Chordata; class Actinopteri; order Syngnathiformes; family Syngnathidae; genus Nerophis; species Nerophis lumbriciformis. The sequence continues at coordinate 17,675,804 of NC_084574.2, forward strand.
AATTAGCTCACGGTTGCCACCTACTGATATGGAAGAGGATTAAACAGTTACTCTGCCGAGCTCTAGACAGCACAGATACTCAACAACACATCATTTGCAGACTATAATTACTGGTTTGCAAAAAATACCTTTAACCCAAATAGGTGAAACTAGATAATCTCCCACGGCACACCAGACTGTATCTCACGGCACACTAGTGTGCCGCGGCACAGTGGTTGAAAAACACTGGTCTAGAGTAGGAGTGTCAAACTCATTTTCATTGAGGGCCACATCGCAGTTATGGCTGCCATCAGAGGGCTGCTTGTAACAGCGAATGATGTATGAATGTGCCTCTGGATTTCATTATTTAGTATATAAATTGTTTAAGTAGACCGTAGATTTTACAGTAAAAACTTTATATTTACAATATTTTACTGTAAAATACTGTTTGTTTGTTGTTTACAACATTTTTCGGTAAATGGAAAAACAGTACCACTGTTTTTTGAGGGGGGATTACGGAAAAAGCTGGCAGCCTAGTTGCCAGAATTTTTACGTAAAATTATATAGGTTTTTACAACATTATATCGTTAATGGAAAAACAGTCCAAGTTTTTTTTTTTTTATTCTGGCAACTTAGCTGCCAGTTTTTCTACCGTAAAAACAAATGTAACGTCTTTCCATTTACAGTAAAACATCGTTAAAAACAACAACCGTAGATTTAACAGTCAAAACCTGGCAGCTCAGTCAACAGAATTACCCAAAAAACAGGTATTTAAAAAAAAATTTTTTTACAGTAATATGCTGTAAATAACGTAAAATGTATTGTCATTTTTATTAATTTGATGGGTAGTTTGATGTAAAGTTAATTATTTTTATTTAGACAAAAACATGTTTGGAAAGTATGATAATATTTCATATTTGTTGCAATAATGGATACTATTCAAGTTTAAAAGGTATGCAATTTCAAGCAGTACGTATATTTAAAAAAAAATCAATTACATTTAGTGAGAAAATATTAAGTACTTTATTGACACATATCATTTCCAGGTGTTTGCGGTTCATATAAAATGATGTCGCGGCCCCCGGGCCTTGAGTTTGACACCTGTGGTCTAGAGCATACCTGGGCGAATTAAGGCCCGGGGGCTGCATGTGGCCCGTTAAGCTTTTCAATCTGGCCCGCCGGACATTCCCCCAAAATTTTTTTTAGATCTTTAAGATGGAAAGTGTAGCTGCCATTATGATGTGCAGTGATGTTTTCAAATGACCGTAAGTCTTGGACTATACAAAGTATTTCAATGGTTGGAATCTGCGCTTTTGCATAATATACTAGTTACTATGGTAATCTAATTAGTTACTATGGTAATCTAATTAGTTACTTTGGTAATCTAATTAGTTACTATGGTAATCTAAGTCACAGCAGCTCAGACGAGGCACCAAGTAGTGTGGGTGGGGAGCGTTTCCACAGAGTGTTTCCAGAGTGGCCAGCCTGAAATGCGTGTGTCAGGGCGTGGAAGGAGATTTTCACAACAAAGTTCTAAAGCTTAGTGATGTATCAGATCGTAGGTGGGTTTATTTTTTACCCTTCATGTTCATATTTCGCTGTGTTTGTTGCATTTTTGTTGCGTTTCGCTTGATTGTAAAATATGTAGATCGAGAGTGGATGTGACGTTCGTATGTTGTCAATATTCAGGGTTTTATCGTTCATAGTTAATATTGTAAATCCCACATTCTTTATTTTCACGTACATTCTGGGTGTCTCATTCAGTAGAAAAAAATTCAAATTCCATTCCGTTTTTTAAGGCGGTCTGTCATAACGTTTTTAGCATTCAGACATTATCGTGAGGTTTTGTATTAGTGTTCCTAAAAATCAGATATACCGGCCCCCAGACACATTTTTATCTCTAGATTTGGCCCGCCGAGGCAAAATAATTGCCCAGGCCTGGGATAGAGTCCCATTAGACCAGTGGTCCCCAAAAACCGGGCAGCGGCCCGGTACCGGTCTGTGGATTGATTGGTACTGGGCCGCACAAGAAATAAAATAAAAAAAGTTATTTATTTTTCTATTAAATCGACATAAAAAACATAAGATACACTTACAATTAGTGCACCAACCCAAAAAAACCTCCCTCCCCGCTCATTCACACTCATTCGCACAAAAGGGTTGTTTCTTTCTGTTATTAATATTCTGGTTCCTACATTATATATCAATATAGATCAATACAGTCTGCAGGGATACAGTCCGTAAGCACACATGATTGTATTTCTTTACGACAAAAAAAAAAAAAAAATACCAATAAAATATATGTGTTTCTGTATAGTATTTCTCCAGCAATGGTCATGTGGTGACATCATTTATGGTATTTTAAGAGGTAATCATTGAAGTCGGAGATCACTGAAGGCCTAGGTCATACTTGCCAACCCTCCCGAATTTTCCGGGAGACTCCCGAAATTCAGCGCCTCTCCCGAAAACCTCCCGGGACAAATATTCTCCCGAAAATCTCCCGATTTTCAGCCGGAGCTGGAAGCCACGCCCCCTCCAGCTCCATGCGGACCTGAGTGAGGACCGCCTTTTTTCATGACGGGAGGACAACAGGGTGACAAGAACTAAATCATCTAGACTAGAGATAAATTGTATTATGTTTATCTTACCTAAAAATAAATATATTTATTAATAAAAAATAAAAATAAAAATAAATACATGTTTACTATATTTTGCTAAAAACATCAAAATTAATTGTATTTTTATTTGTATTTTTTCTTGACTCCTTATTACATCCAGCCATAGAATTCCATCCATCCATCCATTTTCTACCGCTTATTCCCTTTGGGGTCGCGGGGGGCGCTGGAGCCTATCTCAGCTACAATCGGGCGGAAGGCGGTGTACACCCTGGACAAGTCGCCACCTCATCGCAGGGCCAACACAGATAGACAGACAACATTCACACTCACATCCACACACTAGGGCCAATTTAGTGTTGCCAATCAACTTATCCCCAGGTGCATGTCTTTGGAGGTGGGAGGAAGCCGGAGTACCCGGAGGGAACCCACGCAGTCACGGGGAGAACATGCAAACTCCACACAGAAAGATCCCGAGCCCGGGATTGAACCCAAGACTACTCAGGACCTTCGTATTGTGAGGCAGATGCACTAACCCCTCTGCCACCGTGAAGCCTTCCTTATTACATCCAGCCATAGAATTATACATTAAAATAAACATATTGGAAATAATTTATTCTAAATTATCATAATAATTCATTTAAAATGACCATATTTAAATATTAAAATAATTGCTTGTTTATCAACAACTTTAGCATTTTATTCATTATATTTTCAAACTCTCAGAAGCCAAGTTATGTTATTTTCCTTAATATTTATTTATGCAAGTTTGAAGTATCAATTATCTAAACACAGTTTTGTTTGCATATTTTCAGGATATATATATATATATATATATATATATATATATATATATATATATATATATATATATATATATATATATATGTATGTATGAAATACTTGACTTGGTGAATTCTAGCTGTCAATATACTCCTCCCCTCTTAACCAGGCCCCCAACCACGCCCCCACCCCCCACCTCCCGAAATCGGAGGTCTCAAGGTTGGCAAGTATGGCCTAGGTGGGAAACGCACGGTCCACCACTGGTCCCTAAGCACTGTTTTTTGTGAATAAACACATGAAATACGTAAGTATATTATTTGAAATATAATATACTTTTAGAAAGCCAACACTTTTTGCATTTTTTGTTTTGTTTTGTGTAGCACTTAAATCAAATAAATCTCCAAGACTGTCGGAAAAAGATAGGATTTTTTTCAAATGTGCTACGAAGGAAGAAGATTAGAAAATACAATTACTCTATCTAAAAAAAAATGGAGATACTATACAGGCCAAAAGTTTGGACACACCTTCTCATTCACAACACAACTGATGGTCCCAACCCCATTGATAAAGCACGGAATTCCACTAATCGTCCCTGATAAGGCACACCTGTGAAGTGAAAACCATTTCAGGTGACTACCTCTTGAAGCTCATGGAGAGAATGCCAAGAGTGTGCAAAATAGTAATCAGAGCAAAGGGTGGCTATTTTGAATAAAGTACGTCAGTTATTTCACCTTTTTTTTGTTAAGTACTTAACTCCACATGTGTTCATTCATAGTTTTGATGCCTTCAGTGACAATCTACAATGTAAATAGTCATGAAAATAAAGATTGAATAAGGAGGTGTGTCCAAACTTTTGGCCTGTATTGTACATGCTTTTTACTAAACAGAAAAAATATCAGGTACAGGTGATATAAAACACAATGCAAAATAATAAGTGTAGTTAAATGTAATAACGCTTCCAATGTAATTTAGTCTATGCATTGCTCATGTATGTGTCCTGTGGTTGTGTGTGTAGCAGTAAAATAGATAAAGGAGAGATTGTTTACATACAAACATGGCATGTGATTGGAATGAGAGAGACGCACATGAGAGAATGTTTTGTGTGTCGTGTAACGGCATCGTGGGGTGACGGAGGCCTCGTTAGTATGCGCTGAATGGAGGTCAGTGTGACTCTTGAGTGGGAGGGTCGAGGGAGGGACGACGTGACAATGAGAGGATGAATCACAGCTACTTCTTGTGTTACGCCTTCTCTTACCCTCCTCGTTTTCACGTGTCACAACCTTTCAAGTCTATCATTTACTCTATAAGAAGCACTGCTGTGTGGAGTTGGCACGTTCTCCTCATGAGGGTTTCTTGCTTAAAATGCTTTTTAGGTTCATTGAAGACCGTAAATTATCTATAAATGTAAATGTGAATTTGTTTGTTTATAAGTGACCAAGAAGTTAACACCAATGATGAACATTGTCATATAATGCATTCAGAAAATATAAATAACGACAAATAAAGTATATATACTATTAACCGTAACAGGTAATTGTAAAAAAAAAAAAAAAAATGTCATGTCTGGGATCATGTTTTGTTTAAGTTATGTTCTGTTTGGTTTTTGGACTCTTTTTAGTTCCTGCTTTTTCACTCCTTTGTCTTGTTTCCATGGTTACCCATTAGTTTCACCTGTTCCACGTTTGGACTCACACACCTGTCACCAATGGGGCGGTATAGCTCGGTTAGTAGAGTGGCCGTGCCAGCAACTTGAGGGTTCCAGGTTCGATCCCCGCTTCCGCCATCCTAGTCACTGCTGTTGTGTCCTTGGGCAAGACACTTTACCCACCTGCTCCCAGTTCCACCCACACTGGTTTAAATGTAACTTAGATATTGGGTTTCACTATGTAAAGCGCTTTGAGTCACTAGAGAAAAAGCGCTATATAATTATAATTCACTTCACTTCACCAATCATGTCACTGTTATTTAAAGCGACATTACCTCTGTTATCCCTGTCACTCCATTGATTACGTTTTCCATGCCATAGTTCCATGCTTTTCAAGTAAGTGTTTGTTTATTCATGTCACAGTAAGCAAGTGTTATTTATTTCATGTTCATAGTTTTTGCCCAAGTGCTAGTTTTGTTTTCTTAGTTTGTATTTCCGCCTTGTTATAGTAAAATTAAATGATGTTTTTACCTTCACGCCACGTCCGCTCCAATTCTTGCATCCCGGGAAAACAAAACCCTCACAGTCCACGCCTTGACAGAATGTCGCCAGGCCCGACCAACAGAAAAAGACAGGCTTTAAATAACAGTGACATGATTGGTGACAGGTGTGTGAGTCCAAACGTGGAACAGGTGAAACGAATGGGTAACCATGGAAACAAGACAAGGGAGTGAAAAAAGAAGGAACTAAAAAGAGTCCCAAAACCAAACAGAACATAACTTAAACAAAACATGATCCCAGACATGACAAAAACAACAACATTATGATTTGTAAAATTTCAGAATGTGCTTGTTCTATTTTTAAAACAAAGAAAACAAACTGAAATTGTCTTTATTTTTAAGTTATCGTGCCGTGATTTTACCAGTCCGGCCCACTTGGGAGTAGATTTTTCTCCATGTGGCCCCCGATCTAAAATGAGTTTCACACCCCTGATACATACATATATTTGTGTGCAATTTGTAGTATTTAATACCTTTTTTTTTTTTTTTTTTTTACGTTTTACTTCTGTTACTGTACTGCAACAACCTAATTTCCCATTTGTGGGATAAATAAAGGTCTATCCCAGGGGTGTCAAACGTACGGCCCGAGGGCCGGATCAGGCCCGCAAACAGGTTTTATCCGGCCCGCGGGATGAGTTTGCTAAGTATAAAAAAATAACCTGAAATTTTTGAATGAAAGAAACTGCTGTTCTAAATGTGTCCACTGGATGTCGCAATAGCAATTCTTTGTATGTTTGTAGATGACGCTACATATGTACAAAATAAACCACATGATGTTAGTACATCAGTCGAGAAAAATGATCAAACTACATAAATAACATACTGTAATTTGATTTTCATATACTTTTTTTATCTTGATAGATTGAAAATTAACACCGATGAGTTGACTGATGAACATTATCACATCATTGATTCAGAAAATATAAATAAGGACAAATAAACTATATATACTATTAACCATAACAGGTAATTGTAAAAAAAAAAAAAAAAAACATTATTATGATTTGTACAATTTCAGAATGTGCTTGTTCTATTTTTAAACAAAGAAAATAATCTGAAGTCGTCTTTATTTTTAAAGGGGAACATTATCACCAGACCTATGTAAGCGTCAATATATACCTTGATGTTGCAGAAAAAAGACCATATATTTTTTTAACCGATTTCCAAACTCTAAATGGGTGAATTTTGGTGAATTAAACGCCTTTCTATTATTCGCTCTCGGAGCGATGACGTCACAACGGGACGTCACATCGGGAAGCAATCCGCCATTTTCTCACTTTCGTCGGTGTGTTGTCGGAGGGTGTAACAACACGAACAGGGACAGATTCAAGTTGCACCAGTGGCCCAAAGATGCGAAAGTGGTAAGAAATTGGACAAAATTTGTTCAAAATACGAGGGTGTGGGGAAAGCCGACGAAATGGTCAGTCGTTTGTTCCGCACACTTTACCGACGAAAGCTATGCTACGACAGAGATGGCAAGAATGTGTGGATATCCTGCGACACTCAAAGCAGATGCTGACATCAACTCCAAAACTGGACAGATCAGCTTTCAGGAAAAGAGAGCGGATGAGGGTATGTCTACAGAATATATTAATTGATGAAAACTTTATTCATTACTCGCGGTTTTACGTAAATTATTATACATAAACTGTGTTTACCAATAATTTAGCTTAAAAACATTTATTTTTTTCAATCATTCGAGTACATTCGGATAGTCTTGTGTAATGCAGTATTTTGTGTCTATTTAGGTATGGTTAACCTGAGTGCTGAAATCGTGGAAAAATATATGTTCTTAGCGCGCCTGAAATGGGCTGCCTGCACTCTCAAAGTGCATGTTGTTGCCAAATGTATTTCATATGCTGTAAACCTAGTTCATAGTTGTTAGTTTCCTTTAATGCCAAACAAACACATACCAATCGTTGGTTAGAAGGCGATCGCCGAATTCGTCCTCGCTTTCTCCCGTGTCGCTGGCTGTCGTGTCGTTTTCGTCGGTTTCGCTTGCATACGGTTCAAACCGATATGGCTCAATAGCTTCAGTTTCTTCTTCAATTTCGTTTTCGCTACCTGCCTCCACACTACAACCATCCGTTTCAATACATGCGTAATCTGTTGAATCGCTTAAGCCGCTGAAATCCGAGTCTGAATCCGAGCTACTGTCGCTATAACTTGCTGTTCTATCCGCCATGTTTGTTTGTATTGGCATCACTATGTGACGTCACAGGAAAATGGACGGGTGTATATAATGATGGTTAAAATCAGGCACTTTGAAGCTTTTTTTAGGGATATTGCGCGATGGGTAAAATTTTGAAAAAAACTTCGAAAAATAAAATAAGCCACTGGGAACTGATTTTTAATGGTTTTAACCCTTCTGAAATTGTGATAATGTTCCCCTTTAAGTTATCGTGCCATGATTTTACCAATCCGGTCCACTTGGGAGTAGATTTCTCTCCATGTGGCCCCCGATCTAAAATGAGTTTGACACCCCTGGACTAGACCAATCCAGGGTTGAGATTGGCTTCACCTCAGCCAATGAGTAGAGTTGTTGTAGCAATGTAATGTATAGATGTTGCATACGGTATTCACAAGGGACCTGTTCCTTTCGAGTAAGCATGAAACGGTACAATAGGGCTCGAAAGTATTACGTGGAAACACAATGCATTGTGGGTCTTGCTGGTGTTTGAATAACTTATTTACAAGGCTGAATTCAAGACTCTAGTGTCCTAAAGTTGGGTTCTTTTCTTTTACAAGTTCAAGATATGGCACGATCGTGCGATATTATTAACTGCCACAAATGGTTGTCATGATAACTTCCGGGAAAGAAAACGATTTGGTGAGATTTGTCTCATTTCCAGCGTAGAAGCTAAGGCTGCTAAGGTAAGCTAAGGTTATACAGAGTATATCCCACCTAACCTTATCCCATACACACACATTGCCATCGTTTATGACCCCCTCTCCCTCTATTACCACATTTCTTTTACCAGTAAACCTTGCTTGCCTCACCATCAGCAGCTGTTAGACTATTGTAGTGAATCACACCTGAGCCATCATACATGAATCATATTTTTAATGGACGTGCGAAAGTAAACAATGTGATAAAGAACATTTTACAACAATCAATCTAGGGATCTAGATATCTGGTCAGGACACTCCTCACTCTTTTACCTTCACCTTCATTGTTCATTCTTGCAATCCTGCCTATGCTTGGAGGCTGAAATTCACCACTTCATGGCTTCACAATAGTTATGGAGTACAAAACTAGACATTGAGTAATCGCTCGACATACATCGCAGACAATAATTGATAGTCTGCTTTGCTTTCTATAGTCTTCCCTCGTCTACGGGAACCCGGATTCTCGTTGTCTCCCCTTAGGCAGATGGATAAAGTTTTTCACTAAGTAGAATCACAGCTGACCTGGACATTCGAAAGTTCTCTTGTTGTTCCTGTGGCACAACACACTCGGTGACAAACATATCCCACCAGGCTGCCGTTCTTACAGAGCTTATCCAAAACCGTCGCTCAACATTGCTATGTTGCCACCTGAGATGTGTTGTATCGGAAATAGCTGCAATCACCCGTTTCCTTCTCTTAAGGTATTCATGTGTGATTTCCAAAAGCGTCTGTACATGTACAAGAAGGAGAAACACGGGCATGTCTGGATGACTCGCCTCCATCTTTTCAGTGGTTACCTCCGAGATATGAAACCGGTTGTTATGAAGCTGGCTATGGTGCGTTCTTTCTGGCGTCACTTCCTGTGTGGGGTGCTGTCTTTCTGGCGTCACTTCCTCTCCGAAATCAGTTTGTAAACGATCGATGAGTCCATACAAAGCTAAGTGCTGCAGATTCAAGAAATACATTGTGCACTTACCCGTGTAAAAAAATATCCAAGAAGGGTTACCTTAAACGGTGGGTTAGTGTGGCTGAAACGAGGCTTAGGCTAAATAATTATTTGTTTAAGGAGGGCCTAAGACAAGGAAAAGAGACAACAAATAGCCATGATAACAGCCGTGAGATGATCAAACATGACTTTTACCGCCATCACCTGGTACATGTTGGTGTGTTCGCGGCGTTTTCACACTGGTAAGTTTGAATCAAAGCCTGTTTTATTCTGTTGCACATCTAGTATTTAGTAGGATATCCGCGTTAGCGAAACTAAGCTAAGTTAAGCTATCCGTGGGTTACGACCAACGTACAGTATTTGGGAAAAAAAGCGACACCCCTATTCATAGATCAATAACTGAGAAGACTTTGAATATTTCCCACATCAATGCAGAGTGTATTTCAGACTTGAAATATATTAAGTTTGAAACAAATATTTCCAGGAGACGCCGCACAGTGACAAGTCCTGTAGACTTACTCTGAAAGGTCGACAGTCTTCTCTTTCTGATGTAAAATTCTTGCACACACCCAAAGTAGGTTTGTCTGTGAACCTTTACCAACTTAGCATTCCGAAATGTTTGGCCTGTATAAAAAGAGACTCCGTTGACGATCGAGATATAGAACACGTTTAGCAGCTTGCTCAACTCTCGTCTATTGAACGTTCCCGTATTGATCAATTGCACCAATTCTGCTTATTTTTGAGTAAAGCCATATACACAACAATGACTACACAGCCCCAACAATGCATTGCAAATCACTTGCCCTTTCAAGCCCTATTTTACTTTTGGATAGGATGGGTATTTGACAGGATGCCACCCAAACGCCTCCCTAGGGAGGTGTTTAGGGCACGTCCGACCGGTAGGAGGCCGCGGGGAAGACCCAGGACACGTTGGGAAGACTATGTCTCCCGGCTGGCCTGGGAATGCCTCGGGGTCCCACAGGAAGAGCTGGACGAAGTGGCTGGGGAGAGGGAAGTCTGGGCTTCCCTGCTTAGGCTGCTGCCCCCGCGACCCGACCTCGGATAAGCGGAAGAAGATGGATGGGTATTTGACAAACAACAAGAGTCTTCAATACAGATAAAAGTGTTGTTAAACGTTCTTTTATCTTTATATTTTCTGTACCTATAACTGTATTTTTTTTTCTATAAAAAGTGCTTTTTGATTATATTTTGGAGTCTGGAAAAGGTTTTATTTCTTATTTGAAAAAATGTACCTCTGGAAATGTACCCAAACCTTTGGAGCAGCAACCCATCCTTCTGTACTGTTCCACATGTTTTTTCACCATGCTTTCTGTAACCAACCGGACCAAACTCACACACATTACAAACATAGCAGCTAAAATCATCGGCCTACCCACACCCAACATTTCAGACTTAAACCACAGGTCCATCACCCGACTGGCAAAAACAATAGTCCAGGATATCACTCACCCACTACACCAATACATCATCCCACTACTGCAGGTACAGAACTATCAAATTCCGGAGGGCCCGCCTCAGGAAAAGCCTTATCCCTGCAGCTATAGCCGCCCTTAACAGCAGGCCCGGCCGACCTGTCTGACAAGCCTGTAAATGTGTGTTAGTCATGTATGATGTCTTTTTGTTATTTTTTTTTTTGGTTTTTTTTGTGATGTGTAATGTCTAGTGTTTAAATGTACGGCAGTGACAATGAATTTCCCCAAGGGGACCAATAAATCTAAATCTAAATCTAATCTAATCCCTACATGAATGATGTTGTCCATATGTGATCTGTAAAAAAAACTGCTATGCTATCTCTCTCAAGTAATGGTTTGAAACTCCACAATAACAATGTGTCTGAGTAGAAAAAAAAAGTCTGAAGTATACTTCCTCTCATTCGTCCTTCATCCAGCTCTCATTCTCCCTTCCTCACCTTGGCAGGTCACACTTCAGTCTTAGGCCCCATTTACACTAAGCCGGGTAAGGTTATCCAGGGTAAATCACACCTAACCTTATCCGTGTCCACACACAACAATGCCACCGTTTAAGACGCCTTCATATTTCCAGTGGTAAGCTCCGAGTTACGAAACCGCATTATTATGAAGCTGGCTGTAGCTCGTTCTTTCTGCCGTCACTTCCTGTGTGGGCGTGGTCTTTCTGGCGTCACTTCCTCTCCGAACTCACTTTGTAAACGATCAATGAGTCCATACAAAGCTAAGTGCCGGAGATTCAAGAAATACACAGCTGACTTATCCGTGTAAAAATTTGTCCGAGGAGGGGGACCTTAAACGTGTCATGATTCGTGGTCGGATCATGTTTTGTGTTATCGGTTTGTTTTGGACTCCTTTTTAGTTCCTGGTTATGCACTTCCTGAGTTTAGTCACCATGGTTACTTATGATTTTCACCTGCCTTTTCGCGCACCTGTTGCTCATCAGAGACTCTATTTAGTTCTGCCTTTTCCGGTCACTCATTGTAGCTTCGTTGTTTGCTGTATGCAACAGTCACGTTTGTTTATTCCTGGTCTTGATTCCTAATTCCGGTGCTAAGTAAGTTTTTGTTTTAGCTTCTCGTGCGAACGGCACGCTTTCCTTTTGTTTGTTTTTTGTCTGTTTGTATCCATTTACTATTTAAGTTAAATAAACCAACTCCTACCTCACGCTGTCGTCCGGAGTAGTCCGTGTAGCATTGGAGGAACGATCCCGCAGCAAGCTGCAACCCCAACCGTGACAAAACGCTGGTTTAGTGTGGCTGAAACGGGGCTTAGGCTAAATAATTATTCGTTTAAGGGGTTACACGACTTAGTGTAGACATGGTCTTACCCCACTGTTGTTCTCGCCCTCCAACTAAAAAGGCACACTGGAAAACAGGAAGGCATGGACTCACCAACCCCCACTGTTTTTGTGGTTGTTCTTACCCCCTCCAAGTCTCTGCAAGGAAGATAAAGCGGGGGGGAAGGCGGGAGTGACGGGGCGCCCTCTCAGCGGAGGAATGGTTCTCAGGATGGCAGGATATTACCCACTTCTGTAATCCTTTTTTAATATCAGGTTTCGGGACAGAAATGATGAGTGGGAGTGGATGGAGAGGGAGAAGAACCCACTGACACAAAAGAAGGCTCCCGTCCAGACAAAACCCCCCGTTGGCTCCCAGGGGTGCGATATTGTGTCTGTGTGTACATAACATGCATCTCAAGGGGTGGATATGAATAACATTATGAGACTCGGGCAGTTTGAAACGAATACCCTAGTTAAAGGGGAACATTATCACAATTTCAGAAGGGTTAAAACCATTAAAAATTAGTTCCCAGTGGCTTATTTTATTTTTCGGAGTTTTTTTCAAAATTTTACCCATCACGCAATATCCCTAAAAAAAGCTTCAAAGTGCCTGATTTTAACCATCGTTATATACACCCGTCCATTTTCCTATGACGTCACACAGTGATGCCAATACAAACAAACATGGCGGATAGAACAGCAAGGTATAGCGACATTAGGTCGGATTCAGACTCGGATTTCAGCGGTTTAAGCGATTCAACAGATTACGCATGTATTCAAACGGATGGTTGTAGTGTGGAGGCAGGTAGCGAAAACGAAATTGAAGAAGAAACTGAAGCTATTGAGCCATATCGGTTTGAACCGTATGCAAGCGAAACCGACGAAAACGACACGACAGCCAGCGACACGGGAGAAAGCGAGGACGAATTCGGCAATCGCCTTCTAACCAACGATTGGTATGTGTTTGTTTGGCATTAAAGGAAACTAACAACTATGAACCAGGTTTACAGCATATGAAATACATTTGGCAACAACATGCACTTTGAGAGTGCAGACAGCCCATTTCAGGCACGCTAAGAACATATATTTTTCCACGATTTCAGCACTTAGGTTAACCATACCTAAATAGACACAAAATACTGCATTACACAAGACTACCCGAATGTACTCGAATGATTGAAAAAAATAAATGTTTTTAAGCTAAATTATTGGTAAACACAGTTTATGTATAATAATTTACGTAAAACCGCGAGTAATGAATAAAGTTTTCATCAATTAATATATTCTGTAGACATACCCTCATCCGCTCTCATTTCCTGAAAGCTGATCTGTCCAGTTTTGGAGTTGATGTCAGGAGGCCAGGGAAGCTAGGGTCGATATTCTTCTCTTGATCATCTTCGGTGGCATAAGGGACGGTTGCCATCTCTGTCGTAGCATAGCTTTCATCGGTAAAGTGTGCGGAACAAACGACTGACCATTTCGTCGGCTTTCCCCACAGCCTCGTATTTTGAACAAATTACGTCCAATTTTTTGCCACTTTCGCATCTTTGGGCCACTGGTGCAACTTGAATCCGTCCCTGTTCGTGTTGTTACACCCTCCGACAACACACCGACGAAAGTGAGAAAATGGCGGATTGCTTCCCGATGTGACGTCCCGTTGTGACGTCATCGCTCCGAGAGCGAATAATAGAAAGGCGTTTAATTCGCCAAAATTCACCCATTTAGAGTTCGGAAATCGGTTAAAAAAATATATGTTCTTTTTTCTGCAACATCAAGGTATATATTGACGCTTACATAGGTCTGGTGATAATGTTCCCCTTTAACTTTTTTTATTGAAGATTTTTTTTCTAGGATTTAGCTGCAACATTGCAATCAAATGAGTAAATTGCATATGACGTTACTTACATAAAACACTGTGGATTTGAAAGAACAATGAATATTTAAGGAAGTCTGCAATATTACTGTCAACACATATCGAAACACCAGAGGGGGGAGCCTGATAACGTGAATGTGCAGTAAATGAGTGTCTCCATGGTGAAAGCCGCATAGGACATACAACGACCTCATTTAAATAGGGCGTTCTGCACCACTTTTGCACGTGATCAATTGTATTCGCAGTCTTCGGCCCCTTCTACACAAAACCGGCTAAGGTTATGCAGGGTAAATCCCACCTAACCTTATCCAACAATGTCACCGTTTAAGACCCCCGCCCCCCTCCGTCCGCCGGCGCAACGCGACCTAGTACGCATGCGCGGAAAATGCACACGTCATAGTCACCTCCAGTGTTGCTTTGTGTGCAAGTTTTTAAATTGATCTTATCTGAACAATATCCAGTGTTGTGGTATTTCAATTAACTGGAACCCAGTGTGCTGTGGGGCCCTATTGTTGTGAATCCCAACTGAGACATCATAAATTAATCAAATCTTTAATGGACGCGTGAAAGTAAACAATGTGATAAAGAACACTTTCCATCAATCAATCTAGGGATCTAGATATCTGGACAGGACACTCCTCACTCTTTTGCCTTCACCTTCATTGTCCATTCGGTTTTGGTGACTTTAAATACTCTAGACCTAGACGTTGAGTCCGCGACATACATGGCGGACAATAACTAATACAGTCTGCTTTGTCAGTCCAAAAGCATTCACCATTTTCCGTAGTCTTCCCTCGACGGCCAGGTAATACAAAGCACACGCTACCTTTTTTTTATCACATCCACGGGAGCCCGCATTCTCGTTGTATCTCCTTTCGACAAATGGACAAAGTTTTTCGGTATTAGAATCACACCTGACCTCAACCTTCGAAAGTTATTTTGCCGTCTGAGAAGTGTTGTATCCCAAATAGCTGCAACAGCTTTCTCTTAAGGTATTCATGTGGGATTTCCACAAGCGTCTGTACAGGCGTAAGGAGAAACACGGGCATGTCTGGATGACTCGTCTCCATATTTCCAGTGGTTAGCTCCGAGTTACGAAACTGCCTTATTATGAATCTGGCTGTGGCGCGTTCTTTCCGACGTCGCTTCCTGTGTGGGCGCGGTCTTTCTGGCGTCACTTCCTCTCCGAACTCAGTTTGTAAACGATCAATGAGTCCCTCACATCTAGACTCCAAACATCCCAGAACAAGCAAGTCAGATTACTTCTAGACCTCCACCCCAGATCCCACCTCACTCCTACCCACTTCTCCAAAGTGGGCTGGCTCAGGGTGGAGGACAGAGTATAACAACTTGCACTGAGCTTAGTCTATAAAATCCGCTACACCTCCCTGATACCGAAGTACATGACAAACTACTTCCTTAACGTAAATGACCGCCATAACCACAACACCAGGGGGAGCTCCACTAACCACGTTAAACCCAGATTCCGATCTAACAAAGGTCTTAACTCATTCTCTTTCTATGCCACATCAATGTGGAATGCGCTCCCAACAGGTATAAAAGAAAGGGCATCTCTATCCTCCTTCAAAACCGCACTAAAAGTACACCTCCAGGCAACTTCAACCCTAAACTAACACCCTCCCCAGATTGTTGTTAATAATCAAATGTAAACAATCAAATGCAGATATTTTTCTTATGCTTTCTGATCTCTCTCTCTCTCTGCCCACTACTTGCTGTCCATATCCTACCAAGTCAGACCTACACTGGTTCAATATCCATTTCTCTGTTCTCAATTGTTGATGACTGATGATAACAACCAAACCTAACCCCACCCCTCCACACCCCGAATTGTAAATAATGTAAATAATTCAATGTATACACCCTGATGATTATCTTGTGTGATGACTGTATTATGTTGATAGTATATATGATAGTATATATCTGTATCATGAATCAATTTAAGTGGACCCCGACTTAAACAAGTTGAAAAACTTATTCGGGTGTTACCATTTAGTGGTCATTTGTACGGAATATGTACTTCACTGTGCAACCTACTAATAAAAGTCTCAATCAATCAATCGACCAATCCATACAAAGCTAAGAGCCAGAGATTCAAGAAATACACGGCGCACGTACCCGTGTAAAAATGATCTAAGGAGAGTTACCTTAAACCAGGGGTGCTCATTACGTCGATCGCGAACTACCGGTCGATCGCGGAGGCATTAAAAAAATAGTCCTAAAAATGAGCGATCATAAATCTTCACTATGACGTCACTTTCGTCACTTGATTGACATTCACGGCACCTGAGGGTCTTCTGAGATGACGCTGGCTGCTGCCAGCTCATTAAAATTACCAACAGGAAGGCGAGAAACACTTTATTTCAACAAAATCTGGCGCCGTACCTGTCGTCAAAACTCCAAAGACCGACTGCACAGTTGCACAATAAAAGCTCTGGTTCATCCTGCCTGCGCTAACAAAATAAGAGTCTCAGAAAGCTGGCGTGCACAAGCTAGCAAGCTACGGAGTTTGCCGCCAATGTATTTCTTGTAAAGTGTATACAGAGGAGTATGGAAGCTGGATAAACAAGATGCCAAAAACTAACCACTTTCATGTGGTATTGGACAGAAAGGAGAACTTTTTTTCTCCTCCATTCGAAAATGCGGACGTTATCCGCACCACTGTCTGATTCCTATCAATGCAAGTCATCAGAATCAGGTAATACACCAACTTATATTCTTGTCTTCATGAAAGAAAGGAATCTATATGTGTTAAACATGCTTGTATTATCATTAAACACCTTTAACTTATTAACAATATTAACTATATGTGTTAAACATGCTTGTATTATATTTAAACACCTTTAACTTATTAACAATATTAACTATATGTGTTAAACATGCTTGTATTATCATTAAACACCTTTAACTTATTAACAATATTAACTATATGTGTTAAACATGCTTGTATTATCTTTAAACACCTTTAACTTATTAACAATATTAACTATATGTGTTAAACATGCTTGTATTATCATTAAACACCTTTAACTTATTAACAATATTAAGTATATGTGTTAAACATGCTTGCATTATCATTAAACACCTTTAATTTATTAACAATATTAACTATATGTGTTAAACATGCTTGTATTATCATTAAACACCTTTAACTTATTAACAATATTAACTATGTGTTAAACATGCTTGCATTATCATTAAACACCTTTAATTTATTAACAATATTAACTATATGTGTTAAACATGCTTGCATTATCATTAAACACCTTTAATTTATTAACAATATTAACTATATGTGTTAAACATGCTTGCATTATCATTAAACACCTTTACCTTGTTAACAAAAACATATATTTCATAAATAAGTAAATATAAATTATATATATGAATGAGGTAGATCCCCACGACTTGATCAATTGAAAAGTAGCTCGCCTGCAGAAAAAGTGTGAGCACCCCTGCCTTAAACGATGGTTTAGTGTGGCCGAAACGGGGCTTAGGCTAAATAATTATTCGTTTAATGAGTTATCCGGCTTAATGTAGGCAGTGTCTTAGTAGATCACATGCAATAGTACACACGATTTTATAGCTTGCACGCGTGGTATTTGGATCATAGTATTTTCGGACATGGTGTCATGAGAAACTGGAAATATGGATCGTATTGTGATTGTATGCATGTTTGAAATAAACTAACACCATAGCCATAATCATCGTAGAGCAGGCCCTAACTGTATCGGACTGCAGACCTAACAATCACAAGGACCAAACGTAAATAAACACTGCAGTTGTGCTGCTTTTTTTAATATAAGCACAGAAACTACATTAGAGAGACGTAAGCCACGGAGTCCCCCTAAGGACGCACTTCCTTCCAGACTACGAGGCGTAATTAAGGGCCCGTAGTGATAAGAAAAAGGTCTCATCATTAGTCAGTGTCACTTAGGGGAATCCATTAGCATCCCATTGTGAAGATAGTGGCTGACACAAAGACCAGTATCAGCCCACCTAACCCCAACTCACAGTGGCTCGGTTGTACCTCATTGACCCCCTTTATGACAGACACGTACACCCCTTTCACGGGTTTGGCGCTGTTCTTCGTCATCTTGTTCTCTTTCCAACCCATCCCCCCCTTTTGCTTCCGTGCAGTGTCTAGAGGAAGGAAGGCGGAAGAATATGAAGACGATGGAGTGTCGTCGCAAAGGCGTTGTCAGCAAACGTGTACGCCAGGAAGCTGATGGCAAACTGTATGCAACACTCGTTATCTACTTATTTATCAAGCTGGAGAGGCTGCATATTCCCAAGGGAGATGTCACAGAATCATGTTTGACCAAAGTCTAATTTAAGGCCTCATTGAAAATGTTCGTCCTGCTAACAAATTATACGGTTAATCCCTTTTAGTGCTCAAACATTATACGTGCAAAGTTATTGTTCTTATTCATTCAAATGTTGTTAAGGGGTTTGTGGCGTTGTTGGTCTGTCTAGACTCCAGGTTGACGGCAGGCAGAGTGCAGGTAAGAATATATTTTTGTGACAGCAACAAAGACGTGCAGCAAGGCGTAGGAAGTATAAAAGGCAAGGCAACATGTTGAGGTACAAAGCAAAATGATGATTAAAAAGCATCCTGATTGCCAATCAGGGACAGGTGAGGGAGGCCGTGCTCACGCCAGAGGATTCCCTCCAGGTACTCCGGCTTCCTCCCACCTCCAAAGACATGCACCTGGGGATAGGTTGATTGGCAACACTTAATTGGCCCTAGTGTGTGAATGTTGTCTGTGTTGGCCCTGAGATGAGGTGGCGACTTCTCCAGGGTGTACCCCGCCTTCCGCCCAAATGCAGCTGAGATAGGCTACCCGCGACCCCGACAGGGACAAACGGTAGAAAATGGGTGGATGGATACTTATATAAAAGAAATATATATATATACTAGAGATGCGCGGTTTGCGGACACAACCGCGGAGTCCGCGGATTATCCGCGGGTCGGGCGGTTGAAATAAAACATTTTTTGATTTTATCTGCGGGTCGGGTCGGGCGGTTGAAATAAAAAATAAATAAATTTTAAATAGATTCAGGCGGGTGGCAGTTAAACCAATTCAGAAATATATATGTATAGTTAAATGTTGTTACCCACATACGAAAAACGAGCAGGCACCTGCAGCATATGCCACAACAGAAGAAGAAAAAAAAAAGAGATGGACACTTTTACGGAGCGGAGAAGGGACGCCTCGCCGGGGTCCGGGACCGAGGCCCCTTCCCCCGAGAGGGCCCCACCGGGAGCCGTAGCTGAGGTGATCCGCGAGAAGGGCCCGACGCACGTCCAGGGTCACCACCGCGCCCACCGCACTGACACCCCGCCTCGTCCGCCTTCGCCGCGGCCGGCGTCACGCGCAGCAGGTAAGCAGCTTACCTGCCTGCCACCCCCGTGGCCGGGGGCGCGTAACAGGGGTCACTCCGCGCGCAGTGCGCTCATGAAAGGGGTGGGGCTCACCCTGGTGAGCCGAGTGGGCCACTTTTGGTAAGCAGAACTGGCGCTGCGGGATGAACCGAATGCCGGGTTAAGGCGCCCGATGCCGACGCTCATCAGACCCCAGAAAAGGTGTTGGTTGATATAGACAGCAGGACGGTGGCCATGGAAGTCGGAACCCGCTAAGGAGTGTGTAACAACCCACCTGCCGAATCAACTAGCCCTGAAAATGGATGGCGCTGGAGCGTCGGGCCCATACCCGGCCGTCGCCGGCAACGACAGCCGCGAGGGCTAGGCCGCGACGAGTAGGATGGCCGCCGCGGTGCGCGCTGAAGCCTCGGGCGCGAGCCCGGGTGGAGCCGCCGCGGGTGCGAGGGACATCGCACCTCCATGCGCTTGGAGGTGCGCTCAGCGCGGCTCCCAGATGATTGCGCATTGGTGTGCGTCTGGGCCGTGACAGCATGGCACGCATTGAATGTCTCTGCTGCATTGGATCAGTCTCCTTTCTTTAACAGGCAAAAGCTTTATAACCTCACTAATGCCTTGCATCGTCTATATTAGATATATAACAACGGGCGGGTGCGGGCGGATGCGGTTTTGATTAAATGTTAGTTCGGGTGGATGCGGATGGTTGACGACTTTTGTGATGCGGTTGCGGATGAAATAATTGCCTATCCGCGCATCTCTAATATATACATATATATACAGTACAGGCCAAAAGTTTGGACACACCTTCTCATTCAATGCGTTGTCTTTATTTTCATGACTATTTACATTGTAGATTGTCACTGAAGGCATCACAACTATGACACCTGTGAAGTGAAAACCATTTCAGGTGACTACCTCTTGCAGCTCATCGAGAGAATGCCAAGAGTGTGCAAAGCAGTAATTATAGCAAAGGGTGGCTATTTTGAAGAAACTAGAATATAAAACAAGTTTTCAGTTATTTAACCTTTTTATGTTAAGTACATAACTCCACATGTGTTCATTCATAGTTTTGATGCTTTCAGTGACAATCTACAATGTAAATAGTCATGAAAATAAAGAAAACACATTGAATGAGAAGGTGTGTCCAAACTTTTGGCCTGTACTGTGTATACATACACATATATATATATATATATATATATATATATATATATATATATATATACATATATATACATATATATACATATATATACATATATATACATATATATATATATATATATATATATATATATATATATATATATATATATATATATATATATATATATATATATATATTACTGCCGTCAAATTATTAATATTTTGAGTCAGGTTATTAACACTTTTGAACTTGGATTAATCCTGATTAATCACAGGTTATTACTCATTCGCATAATTCAAATTCACTTTAAAAAATCTCAATATTTGGACACGTGCAATTTCATTGTCAGAATTTCATCAAGGAACATTTAAAAACAATATGTAATGTTTAAAATGTTTCGTTCATTTACCATATTTTCCGTACTATAAGACGCACTTAAAATCCCTTTTTCCCCTCAAAACTCGACAGTGCGCCTTATGTACGGAATAATTCTGGTTTTGCTTACCGACCTCGGAGCAATTTTATTTGGTACATGGTGTACTAAGTGTGACCAATAGATGGCAGTCAAACATAAGAGATATATGTAGACTGCACTATGATGGCAATATGACTCAAGTAAACAACACCAACATTTTAAATGTTCTATTGAGAATATAGAACATTACACACAGCACTCAAAAATCTATCAAAATGTTTTAGTAGGACTTTGGTAATTTATGAAGCTGCACCGCTTGATGGATTGTTGGCGCATTAAATATACAAGTATTATTACGGTGTGTGTATAAGGTAAGACATTATCTGGCGTTTTGTTTCACAATATTATGCAAAAGGAACTTTTCTTTTTTTCTGGTACCTGCTGATCTGTACTTGGGATCTGCATAAATCCTGAAAAATTGTGCGCGTCCATCATTGATAAGAGTCTTCTTTTTCTCTATCTTCTTTTGATGGGACATTCATCATCTGCTGTTGCCATTTCTAATATAAAGTAGCGTAAAGTTCTTACTTATATCTGTCAGTAAACTCGCCATTTGCTTAAAAATTTCGAACAGTTTTCTAATTAACTTTAAAAACCCATTCCCAGTGACTATTATAGACTGCAAAGTAGTACGCAATGTTTACATGATAGAGCAGTTCAAAAGACTCGATCGTTCGTACAGCGGAGAGCAGCTGTGTTCCATAGCTGCTCATCATTTCTAGAATCCTGTGGTGAGCTAGCGAGCGACAGGTTGGAGCCCCCTGGTGTAATACCTATATTGTTTATTATTTAGGAGAGTTGTGTTACTTTGCAAAAGGTATAATGTTACCATAAATACAACACACTGGCTTTGGGAGTGCTACTATTGTGTTTGTGTACACACATCGTCAACGATCTTAGTGGACAATGTAGTTGTTGTCCATGGGGTAAAGACATTATGGGATAGATGGATGTCTGTAAGGCAACACAACCTCTCTAGCTCTCCTGAGCCTCAGGTAACCTGACCTAAATCTTTCTATTTATTGAATTACACCTCAAGTACATTTGCAGATAATCTTAAAATGTGTGTGGGTTTTTTTTCCGGGAAAGTCTGGCCAAGTTCAAGAGTGATTGCTCTTACTCTTGTCCAATCACTTCATCCAGTGGAGTCGGGGCCCAATGCAGTGATGTCCTATACGTCCACTACAGTCCAGTCCAACCCAGCAGTCTGGACTATAACACTAAAACGTATCTCCTCAACCACAACTTTGTCAGCACACTTCTGTTCCTTGGTGTAAACCGTTTGCTTTCCCGCATCCTGCTTTCCAGTTAAAAAGGCCAAAGGTCGTTGTGTGTGTGTGTGGGGGGGGGGTAAAGCTGCTATCACGGGACTATAGATCACCATGACAAACTACGGGGAAGCTTCGGTTTTCTGCTGAGGATGCACACACGCACACCTTAGAGCCTTCCTATTTGTAACGCCACATTGATTCTTACAACTGTTTATTACCACACACGTCCAATAAAAACTTTGACTGCAGAAAGACAAAACAAGATGCAACAACAAGACACTCGCAGGGCTTCAGGTTGTACAATACAGTCATGCTAGGATGGACGAATGGATGGATGATGACTGATGGATGGATAGACGCATGGTTAATGATGGATAGATGGGTGTATTGGTGAATGTAAGGTTGGATGGATGTATTAATGGGTGGGTGGATGGATAGATCGACGGAAGGATGGATGAGTGGAGGGACGGGTGGGTGGATAAGTTGATGGATGGTTGGATGAGTGGTGGAAGAATGTATGTATGTATGTATGGATGAGTGAATCAATAGATTGATGGATGAATGCATGCATTTGTGGGTATGAGTCTATTGGTGTATTGGTGGGTAGGTGGAAGAGTGTATGGATGGATGAATCGATGTATTGGTGGGCATGAGTCGATGGATGAATCGATGAGTATTGGTGGGGAGGTGGATGAGTCAATGGATGGATGGTGGATGATTGATGAATGGTGATGAATGGAGGAATGGTAGATGGATGGAAGGAGTGATGAATGGATGGATAGAAGAATGGACGGATTGGTGGGTAGGTGGATGAGTGTAAGGATGGATGAATGGATGAATCGATGTATTGGTGGGCATGAGTCGATGGGTGAATCGATTAATTGATGGATGATGGATGTATTGGTGGGTAGGTGGATAAGTCAATGGATGGATGGTGAATGATTGATGAATGATGATTGATGGATGAATGGTATATGGATGAAAGGAGTGATGAATGCATGGATAGAAGGATGGATGGATTGGTGGGTCGGTGGATGAGTGTATGGATGGATGAACAGATGAATCGATGTATTGGTGGACATGAGTTGATGGATGAATCGATGAGTTGATGGATGATGGATGTATTGGTGGGTAGGTGGATAAGTCAATGGATGGATGATGAATGATTGATGAATGGAGGAATGGTAGATGAATGGAAGGAGTGATGAATGGATGGATAGAAGAATGGACGGATTGGTGGGTTGGCGGATGAGTGTAAGGATGGATGAATGGATGAATCGATGTATTGGTGGGCATGAGTCGATGGGTGAATCGATTAATTGATGGATGATGGATGTATTGGTGGGTAGGTGGATAAGTCAATGGATGGATGGATGGATGGTGAATGATTGATGAATGAATGGTAGATGGACGGAAGGAGTGATGAATGCATGGATAGAAGGATGGATGGATTGGTGGGTCGGTGGATGAGTGTATGGATGGATAGATGAATCGATGTATTGGTGGACATGAGTTGATGGATTAATTGATGAGTTGATGGATGTATCGGTGGGTAGGTGGATGTGTCAACGGATGGATGGATGGTGAATGATTGATGAGTGATGGATGGATGGATGGTAGATGGATAGAAGGAGTGATGAATGGATGGATGTATTGGTGGGTATGTGGATGAGTGTATAGATGGATGAATGGATGTATTGGTGGGTATGAGTTGATGGATGAATTGATGAGTTGATGGATGATGGATGTATTGGTGGGTAGGTGGATGAGTCAATAGATTGATGGATGAATGCATGCATTTGTGGGTATGAGTCTATTGGTGTATTGGTGGGTAGGTGGAAGAGTGTATGGATGGATGAATCAATGTATTGGTGGGCATGAGTCGATGGATGAATCGATGAGTTGATGGATGATGGATGTATTGGTGGGTAGGTGGATGAGTCAATGGATGGATGGTGAATGATTGATGAATGGTGATGAATGGAGGAATGGTAGATGGATGGAAGGAGTGATGAATGGATGGATAGAAGAATGGACGGATTGGTGGGTTGGCGGATGAGTGTAAGGATGGATGAATGGATGAATCGATGTATTGGTGGGCATGAGTCGATGGGTGAATCGATTAATTGATGGATGATGGATGTATTGGTGGGTAGGTGGATAAGTCAATGGATGGATGGATGGATGGTGAATGATTGATGAATGATGATTGATGGATGAATGGTAGATGGACGGAAGGAGTGATGAATGCATGGATAGAAGGATGGATGGATTGGTGGGTCGGTGGATGAGTGTATGGATGGATAGATGAATCGATGTATTGGTGGACATGAGTTGATGAGTTGATGAATTGATGAATTGATGAATTGATGAGTTGATGAGTTGATGAATTGATGAGTTGATGGATGTATCGGTGGGTAGGTGGATGTGTCAACAGATGGATGGATGGTGAATGATTGATGAATGATGGATGGATGAATGGAAGGAGTGATGAATGGATGGATGTATTGGTGGGTATGTGGATGAGTGTATAGATGGATGAATGGATGTATTGGTGGGTATGAGTCGATGGATGAATTGATGAGTTGATGGATGATGGATGTATTGGTGGGTAGGTGGATGTGTGAATGGATGGATGTATGATGAATGATTGATGAATGATGATGATGGATTAATGGTAGATGGATGGAAGGAGTGACGAATGGATGATAGAAGGATGGCTGGATTGGTGGATAGTTGGATGAGTGTATGGATGGATGAACGGATGAATCGATGTATTGGTGGACATGAGTCGATGAATGATGGATGCATCGGTGGGTAGGTGCAGAGGTGGGTAGAGTAGCCAGAAATTGTACTCAAGTAAGAGTACTGTTACTTTAGAGATTTATTACTCAAGTAAAAGTAAGGAGTAGTCACCCAAATATTTACTTGAGTAAAAGTAAAAAGTATGTTGTGAAAAAACTACTCAAGTACTGAGTAACTGATGAGTAACATACACACTCATATGTATATATATATATATATATATATATATATATATATATATATATATATATATATATATATATATATATATATATATATATATATATATATACATACATACATACATATACATTGATATATACAGTATATCATTTATAAGTATTTATTTTGCTGTTTTTGTTTACATGTTAAAGGTGTTTTAATGAATATACATGCATGTTTAACATATAGATTCCTTTCTTTAATGAAGACTAGAATATAAGTTGGTGTATTACCTGATTCTGATGACTTAAGTTGATTGTAATCAGACAGTCGTGATGATAACGTCCACGTTTTCAAATGGAGGAGAAGAAAAGTTCCTCCTTTCTGTCTAATACCACATGAAAGTGGTGGGTTTTTGGCATCCTATTTGTCCAGCTTCCATTGGCGTCAAACTCCGTAGCTTGCTAGCTTGTTTACGCTGGCTTTCGGAGACTCTTGTTTTGAAAGCTCAGGCGCGATGGCGCGGCACTTTTATTGTGAAGACAGGAACGTCCTCATGTGCGGTCAGTCTTGAGGCTTTTGACGGTACGGTTGAAATAAAACAAGTATCTTTTTTCCTTCACACTTTTGATTGATTGATTGGAACTTTTATTATTAGATTGCACAGTACAGTACATATTCCGTACAATTGACCACTAAATGGTAACACCCCAATAAGTTTTTCAACTTGTTTAAGTCAGGTCATGTGACCACCTGGCTATGTTTGATTGGTCCAACGTCACCAGTGACTGCATCTGATTGGTGGAACGAAGTGAAACGTCACCAGTAAGGCAGGCACTTTGAAGGTCTGTCTGACAGACCAAAACAAACAAAGCGTGCATTAACAGATCGATAAAAATTAGTAGCGAGTAGCGAGCTGAATGTAGATAAAAGTAGCGGAGTAAAAGTAGCGTTCCTTCTCTATAAATATACTTAAGTAAAAGTAAAAGTATGTTGCATTAAAACTACTCTTAGAAGTACAATTTATCCCAAAAGTTACTCAAGTAGATGTAACGGAGTAAATGTAGCGCGTTACTACCCACCTCTGGGTAGGTGGATGTGTCAACGGATGGATGGATGGTGAATGATTGATGAATGATGATGGATGGATGAATGGTAGATGGATGGAAGGAGTGATGAATGGATGGATAGAAGCATTGATGGATTGGAGGGTAGGTGGATGAATCGATAGATGTACGGATGGAGAACGAAGGATGGATGGTAAGATGGATAGATCGATTAAGGGATGGATGGAGGGGCGGATGCATGGAGTGACAGGTGGGTGGATGAGTTGATGGATGGATGGATGAATGGGCGGAGGAGTGTATGGATGGATGGATGAATGAATGGATAGATTGGTGGATGAATGCATGCATTGGTGGGTATTAGTCTAGGGTTGGATTAGTTGATGGATGATGGGTGTATTGTGGGTAGGTGGAAGAGTGCTTGGATGGATGAATCGATGCATTGGTAGGCATGAGTTGATGGATGAATCGATGAGTTGATGGATGATGGGTGTATTGGTGGGTAGGTGGATGAGTCAATGGATGGATGGATGGTGAATGATTGATGAATGATGATGGATGGATGAATGGTAGATGGATGGAAGGAGTGATGAATGGATGGATAGAAGCATTGACGGATTGGAGGGTAGGTGGATGGTAAGATAGATAGATAGATAGAAAAATTTATATTTGTACCTTTAATAATAATGTCACTGTTACAATTTACTGTACATTGGTTAGATTAAATGATTCAATCATCAGTTTTAAAAACGTAGCGTAGGCTCACTGCTGTACATGTACAGTATTTGCATAAACCCTCTGAATAATTTCCGACCCTGCAGTTGCTATCTGCTGCCATCATTTATACATTTGATTAAAGGGTAAAGCATATCAATATTTAATAATGGCTACTCCTATTTATAGCTGGCAAAGTGGTGAAGCTGTAGAACTAAATATCGGTTCACTATTGGCAAGCAGGTGCTCACTCTGGCTGCTTTGTTTTTTATTTCATAACTTATTATCAAGTTTTATCAAAATAATGAATGACTTATTTATTAGCCTGTTGTAAAGTACAGTAGTTCTGCAAGTTAACCAGGAGCATGTGAAAGAAATATCACTTTGTGCTCCACCACAATGAACTATTGACGTAGGCTCCTCATCAGTCATGAATCACTTTCCTCTCCATTTGTATTATTATTACACACTTCAGTATGCACATGAATATATGAATGTGGAGAATAAAAAATCACATTGATTGTGCTGCAGTGTGTTGAACATGACACTTATAGATCTCCACGCGATCTCAACGTATCCGACTTTACGCCGTTTGCTGTCGAGTGAAAGTGAGAAAGTCCATGGCGGGGTTCTATGGAGTCCTGGACAAGTGATGAAATAGGAGGTTATTGATTCCACTGCAGGATGAGATTACCAATAGAAGAAGGATACAATCTGCTTGTCCAAAGGGAGGAGTGTGTGACGGAGTGGCCTATATATAACGCATAGCGGAGAGTCAATAACTGGGACAAATGATTCTGTGGCCAATAGACAATCTATGCCACTAATTTGTGTGTGCAGTGGCAGCATTTGTCACAGGAGCTCTTGATTGTAAGCGAGTATAAAGCTGCCTTCCATCTGCTTCCTCAGCTTAGGTCAGCGGGAGCTTTGAGGGCTCTTTAGCTTCCCATCATAACCTCTTACTCTATTCTTGGGCCTTCTTTCCTCTTTCTATGGATTTTTACGATGGCCCTCCATTGCTGTGGTCATTCTTATGCCATGCACTTCTACTTGTATACCCTTGTCCGGCATCCTCTACCATAAAAAGCACAACATGTGGTCATATTTTCCTCTATTTCAGCATTTCCTAAACATTTACAAAGTCAACTTCCCACTAGGGTTGTACGGTATACCGGTGTTAGTATAGTACCACGATACTAATGAATCATTTTCGGTACGATACCGTCACTGAAACGTACCGGTCCCACACCCCCACGCGCCCGCGTCGAAGTCACGTCATATCATTGCTGGTTTATGAGCAGAGGAGCATGTTCGGCAGTGCACAATCACAGAGTACTTACAAACAGACACAATGTGTGGTCAGAAAAGGGAGAACGGATGTATTTTGGCTTAAAAACTAACGATAAAAGTGAAGTTATAACACTGAAACGCCCTCAGGAAGAGGTGCTTTAAGACTAAGGCTAAGGCTAAAGTCCATCCACTGTCGGCAGTGTTTTAGCGACTTCTGAATCACTAATCCTCGTCTTCATGGCGACGAATTAAGTAATTTTCTTACAAGTATCATCCCTGCAGGACGAGGAATAACTAAACATGCTTCACTACACACTGTAGCTTACCGGCGTCAAAATGTAAACATTGGTGGATCTACACCCGACATCCACTGTAATGATACCAAGTACAGGAGTGTATCTAGTCCAGGGGTCGGCAACCTTTACCAGTCAAAGAGCCATTTTGACCAGTTTCACAAATTATAGAAAACAATGGGAGCCGCAAATTTTTTTTGACATTTTAAATGAAATAACACTGCATACGAAGTTGTTGTATTTTTACTTTGTGCTATGTACAACCAGGGGTCTCAGACACGCTGCCCACACCTTTATGTAGAATTTGAATGCTGGTGCGGCACGCTAGATTTAATTGAATGGCGCTTGTTAGCGTCATGCGTGCCGTGATAGTACAGCATATAGCACCCACTACAGTCAGCGTGCCTGATCAGCCACACGTTGTATGAGGCTTTCGCTTTACTCACGTAGGCAACAGCAAGGCATACTTGGTCAACAACCACACAGCTCACACTGACGGTGGCGGTATAAAAAAAACAAAAAACTTTAACACTCTTACTAATAATGCGCCACACTGTGAACCCACACCAAACAAGAATGACAAACAAATTTCGGGAGAACATCTGCACCTTAACACAACAAAAACACAACAGGACAAATACCCAGAATCCCATGCAGCTCTAACTCTTCCGGGTTGATGTGTGAGGGAGCAGGGTTGGGGTGGGGCGGGGTTTGGTGGTAGCAGGAGTGTATAATGTAGCCCGGAAGAGTCAGGGCTGCATGGGATTCTGGGTGTTTGTTCTGTTGTGTTTATGTTGTGTTAAGGTGCAGATGTTCTCCCGAAATGTGTTTGTCATGTCTTGTTTGGTTTTGGTTCAAAGTGTGGCGCATTATCAGTAAGAGTGTTAGAGTTGTTTTATATGACCATCGTCAGTGTAACCTGTGTGGCTGTTGACCAAGTATGCCTTGCTGTCACGTACGTCTGCAGGCAAAAGATGTGAATTGTATAACATGTGTTGGACTGGCACTCTATTAATACAGATTGTAGATGGCGCCAAATGTTGTACCATTACGGCACACCCTTATTATAGCCGTAAGGGTGAAAATCGGTGAATATTAATCCCGGGAGCTTTCTGCGAGAGGCACTGAATTCCGGAAGTCTCACGGGAAAATTGGGGGGTTCAGCAAGTAAGCCGCTGAGCCGCATAAGTGATCAAAGAGCCGCATGCGGCTCCGGAGCCGCGGGTTGCCGACTCCTGATCTAGTCGATACTACCAGAGGTGGGTAGTAACGCGCTACATTTACTCCGTTACATCTACTTGAGTAACTTTTGGGATAAATTGTACTTCTAAGAGTAGTTTTAATGCAACATACTTTTACTTTTACTTAAGTATATTTATAGAGAAGGAACGCTACTTTTACTCCGCTACTTTTATCTACATTCAGCTCGCTACTCGCTACTAATTTTTATCGATCTGTTAATGCACGCTTTGTTTGTTTTGGTCTGTCAGACAGACCTTCAAAGTGCCTGCCTTACTGGTGACGTTTCACTTCGTTCCACCAATCAGATGCAGTCACTGGTGACGTTGGACCAATCAAACAGAGCCAGGTGGTCACATGACCTGACTTAAACAAATTGAAAAACTTATCGGGGTGTTACCATTTAGTGGTCAATTGTACGGAATATGTACTGTACTGTGCAATCTACTAATAAAAGTTCCAATCAATCAATCAAAAGTGTGAAGGAAAAAAGATACTTCTTTATTTCAACCGAACATCCCGTCAAAAGCCTAAAGACTGACCGCACATGAGGACGTTCCTGTCTTCACAATAAAAGTGCCGCTCCATCGCGCCTGCGCTTTCAAAACAAGAGTCTCCGAAAGCCAGCGCAAACAAGCTAGCAAGCTAAGGAGTTTGACGCCAATATATTTCTTGTAAAGTGTATAAAAACGAATATGGAAGCTGTACAAATAAGATGCCAAAAACCCACCACTTTCATGTGGTATTAGACAGAAAGGAGGAACTTTTCTTCTCCTCCATTTGAAAACGTGGACGTTATCAGCAGTACTGTCTGATTACAATCAACGCAAGTCATCAGAATCAGGTAATACACCAACTTATATTCTTGTCTTCATGAAAGAAAGGAATCTATATGCAGTGTTGGGACTAACGCGTTACAAAGTAACGCGTTACTGTAACGCCGTTAGTTTCGGCGGTAACTAGTAATCTAACGCGTTATTTTTTTTTATTCAGTAATTTAGTTACCGTTACTACATGATGCGTTACTGCGTTATTTTACGTTACTTTTGATGTAGTATCGGCTAGAAACAGAAGCGCTGCGGTGTCTTTCTTCTGAATCTTCCTCTGTCACAAGCCGGAGAGAAGAAAAGAGGCGCGGTCTATGTGTGTGTGGGGGCGTGGGGGGAGGTTTGATCCGCGGTTATATGAAACAAAAAAAAAAGTTGTTGGCACGTTCAGTCCACACACAGCGTGGTCATGGCGAGCGCAATAACGGAGGAGCTTGAACGCCCAACGCCATTGAGTCGGTGTGTTTATACGTGCAGACTCGGTTGTGCAAAACGAGGGTTTTAAACACATGCTGAACGTGCTTGAACCACGTTACGACATCCCGTCGCGCACCCACTTCAGCAATAAGATTGTGCCAGATCTTTATGAGCAGGAGAAGAAAAAAGTTGTGGATGAACTATCCCGAGCATCATCTGTTGCGCTCATGACAGACGGCTGGACGTCCAGCGGAACTATAAGCGCTCACTTCATCACAGCAGACTGGGAGATGAGAAGACACGCCCCCTCTACGAGAGTCACCTTGCGCAGGTACTGACACAAGCAGTGGAGGAATGGAAGATAAAGATATCCCAGTCACACGTGATAATGCCAAAAATCAAATAATTACAGAGAATGAGGCAGGACTGGGACCACAGATAGGTGCTTTGCACATGTAGTGAATTTGGCATCACAGAAGGGAATCTCAGTCAATAGGATGGAGCGCCTCTTTGGGAGGATCAGGAAGGTTTCTTACTTCCACCCAAGCACAACAGCTGCTCATGTGCTTAAGACAAAGCAAGAAATGCTAAAGCTGCCTGCTCATACATGATGTCCCAACGAGGTGGAACTCCACTTATGATATGTTGGAGCAGCAGGCAGCTATATACTTTGCATTGACCCACAACACCCTGAAGACAAATGTCACCCTGTCTGATGATGATGTGAGAGTGGCAGGTGAGGTCCTCTAGGTGCTTAAACCCCTCAAAAGTGTTACATCTCTACTGAGCACTGAAACTTCACCATCTGTGTCAATGATCCTGCCACTGAAAACAAGGATTCTACAATCCATGGCTCCAAGTGTGGAAGACAGCAGCATCACTCCAGATGTCAGCCTTTATTTCACTACCTATGTTTCAAGGAAGATGATGTTTCTTCTTATGTTGCACTTAAACTTGTTTTTTATTAATGGTCATTGGTCCAAGTTTAAAGAAAGGAGGAATGCCTTTTTATGTTGCACTGTTTTTCATTAATTATGTTAAAAGGAAAATAAAAATGCATGTCAAGTTGATCAACAGATTGTACTATTCTCCAGTGCAATAACAGTACTGAAATGAAGGCAAAAAGGGCATTAATGGGAGCTTTAAAAAAAAAAGAAGAAAAAAAGAAGTAACTAAATAGTTACTTTTCACAGTAACGCATTACTTTTTGGTGTAAGTAACTGAGTTAGTAACTGAGTTACTTTTGAAATAAAGTAACTAGTAACTGTAACTAGTTACTGGTTTTCAGTAACTAACCCAACACTGTCTATATGTTAAACATGCATGTATATTCATTAAAACATCTTTAACATGTAAACAAAAACAGCAAAATAAATACATATAAATTATATACTGTATATATCAATGTATATGTATGTATATATATATATATATATATATATATATATATATATATATATATATATATATATATATATATATATATATATATATATATATATATATATATGTGTGTGTGTATGTTACTCATCAGTTACTCAGTACTTGAGTAGTTTTTTCACAACATACTTTTTACTTTTACTCAAGTAAATATTTGGGTGACTACTCCTTACTTTTACTTGAGTAATAAATCTCTAAAGTAACAGTACTCTTACTTGAGTACAATTTCTGGCTACTCTACCCACCTCTGGATACTACCATGATGGAAATCCTGCTTTTAAATTGTATCAATGAACAGTGCAGTTGAAATTAATCCACTGCATCCATTTTCTATACCACTGATCCTCATTAGGTCAGCTGGAGCCTATCCCAGCTGACATTGGGTGGAGGCGTCAGCCAATCACAGAACATATATAAACAGACAGTTACTCACACTCACATCCACTACAATTTAGAGTCTATACTAGGGTTGTACGTTATACGGTATTAGTATAGTACCGCGATACTAATAAATCATATTCGGTACTATACCGCCTCTGAAAAGTACCAGTCTCCCCAGAGGAGCATGTTCGGCAGTGCACAATCACGGAGTACTTACAAGCAGACACAGTGTGTAGACAGAAAAGGGAGAACGAACGCATTTTGGCTTAAAAACTAACGATAAAGGTGAAGTTATAACACTGAAACGCCCTCAGGAAGAGGTGCTTTAATACATGGCTAGCTAGTTAGCGGCTAAAGTCCAGCCGCAGTCGGCAGTTTTAGCTACTTCTAAATCACTAATCCTCACCTCCATGGCGACAAAAAAAGTAAGTTTCTTACAAGTATCATCCCTGCAGGACGAGGAATAGCTAAACATGCTTCACTACACACCGTAGCTCACCGGCGTCAAAATGTAAACATTGGTGGATCTACACCTGACATCCACTGTAATGATACCAAGTACAGGAGCGTATCTAGTCGATACTACTATGATTATGTCGATATTTTTTGGCATCACAGCATCTTCTTTCGTTTTTTTAAAATGCATATTATGTTTATAAACTCAGGAAACATGTCCCTGGACACATGAGGACTTTGAATATGACCAATGTATGATCCTGTAACGACTTGGTATCGGATTGATACCCAAATTTGTGGTATCATCCAAAACTAATGTAAAGTATCAAACAACAGAAGAATAAGTGATTATTACATTTTAACAGAAGTGTAGATAGAACACGTTAAAAGAGAAAGTAAGCAGATATTAACAGTAAATGAACAAGTAGATTAACAATTCATTTGCTACCACTTGTCCTTAATAATGTTGACAAAATAATAGAATGATAAATGACACAATATGTTACTGCATATGTCAGCAGACTAATTAGGAGCCTTTGTTTGTTTACTTACTACTAAAAGACAAGTTGTCTAGTATGTTCACTATTTTATTTAAGGACTTAACTGCAATAAGAAACATGTGTTTAATGTACGCTAAGATTTTTTGTTAAAATAAACCCAATCATGCCATTTTTTGTGGTCCCCTTTATTTAAAAAAGTACCAAAAAGTATTGAAATAATTTTAGTACCGGTACCAAAGTATTGGTATCATTACAACACTACTTCACTGTTTTTAGTGATTATGTGGTGTCATCTCTGTCATTGCCATGGCAACCTGCATGAGTGGTCCATAACAATGATTCTAAACTTCACGTGCCTTTGCGTAGGTAAAAAAACAACAACAAAGCACTAAAATAATCTTGTGCTTTTATTCTGAAGGAGATTTTTCTTGTCTTGTATTAAAAGTTCTTCAGTTGGCGACAAGATTTTGTAGGGCTAATTGAAACACACTGTCATAGAAGAAGACCAGTAACAGTTAATGTGACAGTACTGCACACTTACAGTGTTTGTAAGTATTTTACAAGTATTAAATGTCAGCTGTTTAGGTGGAATATATGTCTTAGTTGTTTATTTGGAGGTAATCAAAATCACCATGTCAAAATCACTAATGTGAATCACGAGCGAGTATATGGGATTTTTAATGCAAATTACGACTGAGCTTGCGCATTAGTTTGTGTTGAATGCCACAGAAAACATCTTATGTCGTACAAACCCCGTTTCCATATGAGTTGGGAAATTGTGTTAGATGTAAATATAAACGGAATACAATGATTTGCAAATCATTTTCAACCCATATTCAATTGAATGCACTACAAAGACAAGATATTTGATGTTCAAACTCATAAACTTTATTTTTTTTTGCAAATAATAATTAACTTAGAATTTCATGGCTGCAACACGTGCCAAAGTAGTTGGGAAAGGGCATGTTCACCACTGTGTTACATGGCCTTTCCTTTTAACAACACTCAGTAAACGTTTGAGAACTGAGACACATTTTTTAAGCTTCTCAGGTGGAATTCTTTCCCATTCTTGCTTGATGTACAGCTTAAGTTGTTCAACAGTCCGGGGGTCTCCGTTGTGGTATTTTAGGCTTCATAATGCGCCACCATGTTCAATGGGAGACAGGTCTGGACTACAGGCAGGCCAGTCTAGTACCAACACTCTTTTACTATGAAGCCACCTTGATGTAAAACGTGGCTTGGCATTGTCTTGCTGAAATAAGCAGGGGCGTCCATGGTAATGTTGCTTGGATGGCAACATATGTTGCTCCAAAACCTGTATGTACCTTTCAGCATTAATGGCGCCTTCACAGATGTGTAAGTTAACCCTGGTCTTGGGCACTAATACACCCCCATACCATTACAGATGCTGGCTTTTCAACTTTGCGCCTATAACAATCCGGGTGGTTCTTTTCCTCTTTGGTCCGGAGGACACGACGTCCACAGTTTCCAAAAACAATTTGAAATGTGGACTCGTCAGACCACAGAACACTTTTCCACTTTGTATGAGTCCATCTTAGATGAGCTCAGGCCCAGCGAAGCCGACGCCGTTTCTGGGTGTTGTTGATAAACGGTTTTCGCCTTGCATAGGAGAGTTTTAACTTGCACTTACAGATGTAGCGACCAACTGTAGTTACTGACAGTGGGTTTCTGAAGTGTTCCTGAGCCCATGTGGTGATATCCTTTACACACTGATGTCGCTTGTTGATGCAGTACAGCCTGAGGGATCGAAGGTCACGGTCTTAGCTGCTTACGTGCAGTGATTTCTCCAGATTCTCTGAACCCTTTGATGATATTACGGACCGTAGATGGTGAAATCCCTAAATTCCTTGCAATAGCTGGTTGAGAAAGGTTTTTCTTAAACTGTTCAACAATTTGCTCACGCATTTGTTGACAAAGTAGTGACCCTCGCCCCATCCTTGTTTGTGAATGACTGAGTATTTCATGGAATCTACTTTTATACCCAATCATGGCACCCACCTGTTCCCAATTTGCCTGTTCACCTGTGGGATGTTCCAAAAAAAGTGTTTGATGAGCATTCCTCAACTTTATCAGTATTTATTGCCACCTTTCCCAACTTCTTTGTCACGTGTTGCTGGCATCAAATTCTAAAGTTAATGATTATTTGCAAAAAAAAAAAAATGTTTATCAGTTTGAACATCAAATATGTTGTCTTTGTAGCATATTCAACTGAATATGGGTTGAAAATGATTTGCAAATCATTGTATTCCGTTTATATTTACATCTAACACAATTTCCCAACTCATATGGAAACGGGGTTTGTATATAAGTTATTGACATGTTTATTTTGGGACACAGTGCTTCAGAGTATAGCTCTGACATGAAACTCAATGGGACTTTTTGTTGAGAAACATATCAACATATTACATTTTTTTACAGACACGTTTTGTTAAAATCATTTTTACATTTGTAAATAAAAACTATTGAGTTAATTTCAAAGTTTATTTTGACCATGCAAGTAGGGATGATAATTGATGAGAAATTATCGAGTTCGAGCCCATTATCAAATCCTCTTTGTCACGTTGTGTTGGTGACGAACCCCAAGATGCAGAGAGGGCAGTTTTGGTGCAGGAAAACATGATTTAATGTTCAAAATAAATGTAAAACACAAACCAGGAACCAGGAACAGACAAACTGGAAACAGGGAACAGGAACGAGCAAACAGGAACTAGGAACAACTAACAGGAAAACCAGAAGCTAGGAGACAGCAAACTACAAATAGCTATCAGGAACAGCTTACCGCAACGACGACAAGTAGTAGCTCGACAGGTAGTAGCGACAATACTCCAGCACTGACTGGAGTGCAAAGCAGGTCTAAATAGCAGCTGGCTGATTGACACCAGGTGTGGCCAGGTGCCAATCAGCCACAGCTGAGGGGACACAGCACTCAAACAGGAAACTGAACCAAAATAAGAGTGCTGACAGGAAATAAAACAAACAGAGGAAAAACTAAAACTTAACCAAACGGTCAGGGACAAGCCTGACACTCTTATCGAACCGATTCCTTATCGATTCTCTTATCGAATCCAGATAGGTTGTTGTATATGGAAAAAAAACACAATATTTGGTTTAACAAAAGCTCAATTTTATTTTATAAGAAATTTTATTTATAAAATAAATAAATAAATATTGATTGTTACCCCCCTAAAAAATAAAAAAAATAAAAATATTGACTGTTGTTACCCAAAGTATATTAAGATTTTTCAGAAAAACAAATATATACAGTAACACAAAAACAACCTGTCTCTGTGATCACTATAGGTGTATAAATAATAATATAGTGTTAAATAAAATCAGTCCCTTGGGCACAAAACTGAAAATAATACAGCTCTCCAAAAAGTGCACTTCTGCTGCTATTGGAACATACTAACTACACACACAAGCAGACAGCAATGGCAGGTTGGTATCACAGACAAGAGAACGAGGGTTGGTATTTCCATTGGAACATCTATGAGGAGATGGGATGTCCGACTATACTTCCTGTGTCCTCAAATCACTACTATTACTACTAATAATAATAAGTATAGACAGACTTGTGTTGTCCCGATACTTGTACCAAAATTATTTTGATACTTTTCGGTACTTTTCAATACTTTTCTAAATAAAGGGGACCACAAAAAATTGCATTTATTGGCTTTATTTTAACAAAAAATCTTAGGGTACATTAAACATATGTTTATTATTGCAGGTTTGTCCTTAAATAAAATAGTCAACATACAAGACAACTTGACTTTTAGTCGTAAGTAAACAAATAAAGGCTTCTAATTTAGCTGCTGACATATGCAGTAACATATTGTGTCATTTATCATTCTATCATTTTGTCAACATTATTAAGGACAAGTGGTAGAACATTAATTATTAATCTACTTGTTCATTTACTGTTAATATCTGCTTACTTTCTCTTTTAACATGTTCTATCTACACTTCTGTTAAAATGTAATAATCACTTATTATCCTCTTGTTTGGATGCTTTACATTACTTTTGGACGATACCACAAATTTGGGTATCAAGCCGATACCAAGTCGTTACAGGTTCATCCATTGGTCATATTCAAAGTCCTCATAATATAAATGTTTAAAAAAACGAAAGAAGATGTTGTGATGCCAAAAAATATCGACGTAATCATAGTATAATCGACTAGATGCGCTCCTGCACTTGGTATCATTACAGTGGATGTTAGGTGTAGATCCACCAATGGCGTTTGTTTACATTTTGACGGCGGTGAGCTACGGTGTGTAGTGAAGCCTGTTTAGCTATTCCTCGTCCTGCAGGGATGATACTTGTAAGAAACGTACTTTATTTGTCGCCATGGAGGTGAGGATTAGTGATTTAGAAGTAGCTAAAACTGCCGACTGCGGCTGGACTTTAGCCGCTAACTAGCTAGCCATGTCTTAAAGCACCTCTTCCTGAGGGCGTTTCAGTGTTATAACTTCACCTTTATCGTTAGTTTTGCATTTGTTCTCCCTTTTCTGTCTACACACTGTCTGCTTGTAAGTACTCTGTGATTGTGCACTGCCGAACATGCTCCTCTGGGGAGACTGGTACTTTTCAGAGACGGTATAGTACCGAATACGATTCATTAGTATCGCGGTA
Organism: Nerophis lumbriciformis; assembly: GCF_033978685.3. Classification (NCBI taxonomy): domain Eukaryota; kingdom Metazoa; phylum Chordata; class Actinopteri; order Syngnathiformes; family Syngnathidae; genus Nerophis; species Nerophis lumbriciformis. The sequence continues at coordinate 17,714,399 of NC_084574.2, forward strand.
CTATACTAATACCGGTATACCGTACAACCCTAGTATAGACTCTAAATTGTAGTGGATGTGAGTGTGAGTAATTGTCTGATTATATGTGTCCTGTGATAGGCTGACGCCTCCACCCAATGTCAGCTGGGATAGGCTCCAGCTGACATAATGAGGATCAGTGGTATAGAAAATGGATGCAGTGGATTAAATTCAACTGCACTGTTCATTGATACAATCTAAAAGCAGGATTTCCAGCCAATGTTGCATCGTATTCAGAATTGATTGTTCCATCCATCACGTCCCGGCCGACAGTAAGAAACTTGAAATCTGTTCCTCAGCTGTCAAGTGAGTCAAAGAGCGGCTGTTGTCCATAAAAAAAAAACATGAATGGAGTTCAATTATTTCCTCATGTTTCTCACTTTGAAAGCGGTCAGACTTTCCCAGCCAAGTCAGGAGTCTACACGCCACGGACGAATCAATCAGCGGATTGTTTCCTTTAGACCGTCACACTTTTGTTCACGACTCCATTGTGTTTACAAAACAAAACAGACCAAAAAAAAAAAAAACAGCACTGGACAGCTGAATGTAAGAGGAAGAATAAGACCACAACAACATATAATGTTTAAGTACTGTTTATATTATATAAAGTACCGCATTTTTCGGACTATAAGACGCACTTAAAATCCTTTAATTTTCTCAAAAATGGACAATGCGCCTTATAACCCAGTGCGCCTAATGTATGGCATGATTCTGGTTGTGCTTACTAACGTCGAAGCTATTATATTTGGTACATGGTTTAATGATAAGTGTGACCAGTAATGGACAGTGCGCCTTAGAACCCGGTGCGCCTAATGTACGGCATAATTCTGGTTGTGCTTACTAACCTCGAAAGCTATTATATTTGATACATGGTGTAATGATAAGTGTGACCAGTAGATGGCAGTCACACATAAGAGATACGCCAGTAAACAACACCAAAATGTTAAATGTTCCATTGAGAATATAGAACATTACACACGGCGCTTGGAAATCTGTCAACATGTTTTTAGTACGACTTCGGTAAGCTAAGAAGCCGCACCGCTTGATGGATACGAGTATGTGAGGAGGCGTGGCCGGCGGACCCGCAGCGAGGCGGGGCACGCCGGGATCGTTGCCGAAATAAATGTCAGGTGCGTGGATCGCCCACCTGAGCACAATTATATAATCTCCTTTCACCGAATAAAAGGGTGGCAGCCGAGAATGACGGGGCAGAAGGAGTTGGAGAGACGCGAGCACATGAAGAGCGGAAGCGACCAAAAGTGAGACGCAGACCAAGACGAGGGCGGCTGAAGAGCAACCGGAGGAGCGAGCGGTTTGAGAGAGGAGGAGCTGAAAAGCGACCTGACCTGCACTGAGTATTTATTGCAAAATAAAACAAAGTCACAAACCTGATCCAGTCATGTCTGTCCTTGGTGGTCCATGGAACCCGGACGACAGTGAGAGACTGTCACAGAGTATTATAATGGTAAGTGTATAAGGACTGCAAAATGCCACCTATTAGCAGACATTATCTGCCGTTTTGTTTCGCAATATTATGCAAAACCAACTTTTCTTACCTTCTAGTACCTGCTGATGTGTATTAGGCAGAGGTGGGACCAAGTCATTGTTTTGCAAGTCACAAGTAAGTCTCAAGTCTTTGCCCTCAAGTCCGAGTCAAGTCCCGAGTCAAGACAGGCAAGCCCCGAGTCGAGTCCAAAGTCAAGACTGGAAAGTCTCAAGTCAAGTCCTAAGTCCTGCATTTTGAGTTTCGAGTCCTTTCAAGTCCTTTTAACCACAGACTAATATATTAACACAGATTGTGTATGCTTTTCAAACGCTGTATTTATTTATTAAAACAAGTGCATTTTAAATTGCAGGAAAGAAAATTGTGCTGACATTGCACTTTATAATAGCACTATTAACCAGTCATTTTAAACATTAACTCATTCCTTTACAGAACAAACACATTAAAAAATAAAGTGCAAATGTACTTATTTGTACAAAAGTGTTAACATTGAAAAAACATGACATACGTGAACATAACAAAAAAGTTGTACTTTTTATATGTCAGGGCCCTATGCTGCATTGCATTTACAAAAGACCAAATTAGCCAAGAGTCTGTCAGTCATTTGTGCACGATGGGGGCGTAGTATTTATTTTACCTTTATTTTACTATTTTTGTCTTTTTTTAGGTGGCTAAAATACGCGGTGCTGCTGACCGCCGTCTAACGTTACGTGTGATATATTGACTAACGTAACCCTGCTTAAAAAAAATCACTGAACAAAAAGTATGAATAAGGTAGTGAACTGCAACAGATTCCCGTGTTTGCAATAACGTTATAACGTTAGCAGTGAGTTTACAGCCTCACTGATTTAACTACACAGCAAATAAAAGTCACGTTACTTAGCCAATAAACGTTATCTTACATTCAAAACTTACCGTTCTTTGTGCAACTTCAAATGCCGGACGAAGTTGGAAGTTGTTGCCTCTCCATCAGTAATTTTCGAACCGCATGTGTTGCATACTGCAAACCGTTTTGTGTTGACCACCTCGTAATTTTTATACCCAAACGAAATTATTTTAGGTATAATTTTTTGTTCACTGGCGTGTGGTTTGGACATGTCTTCTTCGTTGGTTGTCCTGCAATTTGATTGGATGAATGCTGTGTGATGAAAACAAAGTAGATCTAATTTGATTGGCTGTTGTACTGACAGCACACCAGCTGACACATGCAACGCTGATAGACAAGTACACAATGAAAAATACGGAGCGCTCCCGAATAACTTTTTCATCTTTGGGTTTTGGGGAAAGTAGCAAGTCATGTCAAGTCATGTCAATTCAAAAGGCTCAAGTCCAAGTGAAGTCACAAGTCATTGATGTTAAAGTCTAAGTCGAGTTGCAAGTCTTTTTACATTTTGTCAAGTCGAGTCTAAAGTCATCAAATTCATGACTCGAGTCTGACTCGAGTCCAAGTCATGTGACTCGAGTCCACACCTCTGGTATTAGGGATCTGCATAAGTCCTGAAAATTTGCGCGTGTCCGCCATTGTAGTCCGTATTGACACCGTAGTCGATAAGTTTCTTCTTTTTCTCTATCTTCTTGTCATGTGACATTCATCTTCCGCTGTTGCCATTTCTAATAGAAAGTATCGTAAAGTTCTTACTTATATCTGTCAGTAGACTCGCTATCAAAGCGCTAAAAACTGTAGTGGGTTTACATAATTCACCCACGGAACTTTAGTTATCAGAGGGTTCCAGTCGGACGGTTTTTCAGGGGACACATTTCCGGCGTTGTTATGTTGCATTAGTGAGCCACGAATGAGGAGATGCTGCTCCGTTATTGATTTAAGTAAAGTCTGAATGTCATTAAAACAGTTAGCTCCATCTTTTGACACTTCTTCCACTCCCGTCCTTGCACGCTACACCGCTACAACAAAGATGATGGGGAGAAGCATACTTGCCAACCCTTCCGGATTTTCCGGGAGACTCCCGAAATTCAGTGCCTCTCCCGAAAACCTCCAGGGACAAATATTCTCCCGAAAATCTCCCGAAATTCAGGCGGAGCTGGAGGCCACGCCCCTCCAGCTCCATGCGACCTGAGTGACGTGTCGACAGCCTGTTTTCACGTCCGCTTTCCTACAATATAAACAGCGTGCCTGCCCAATGACGTTATAACTGTAGAATGATCGAGGGCGAGTTCTTGGTTTCTTATGTGGGTTTATTGTTAGGCAGTTTCATTAACGTCCTCCCAGCGCGGTAACAACGCAGTCACGTTTTCGTCTACCGTAAAGCAGTTCGTCTGACGTAAACAGCAATGTTGTGACATTCTTAAAGAGAGTGCAGTGCACAACTTCACACACAACAAGGAGACGAAGCAGAAGAAGGAGGAAGATACAGCCATGGCGACGCCGACGACGAGTAAGATGAAGAAATACGCTTGTAAGTTCCAAGCCGCAGCTGCGATTGGGAAGAAGTAGTTGACTACCAAGTGCTTGGCAGTGAAGATCTTCCTCAGGAAGCAAAGATTGACCGGTTTTGGGCCATGCTAGGGAGAGATGGAAGATTTCAGACTCTAGTGCATTTGATGAAAGCACTTTTGTGCGTGCCACACAGCAATGCATCTTCAGAGAGGGTGTTCAGCATGGTTAGAAAAATAGTGACAGAGAATAGAACAAGGATGGACAATTCAACCCTTAACTCAACAATGAGTAGATGTGTGTATATGTGTAAATAAATGAACACTGAAATTCAAGTATTTATTTTATATATATGTATATATATATATATATATATATATATATATATATAAATATTAAAATAAATATATATTTATATATAGCTAGAATTCACTGAAAGTCAAGTTTTTCTTATATATATATATATATATATATATATATATATATATATATATATATATATATATATATATATATATATATATATTTGAAATACTTGACTTGGTGAATTCTAGCTGTAAATATACTCCTCCCCTCTTAACCACGCCCCAACCCCAACACCGACCCCCGCCTCACCCCCCCACCCCCGCCCCAACCACCCTCCACCTCCCAAAATCGGAGGTCTCAAAGTTGTCAAGTATGGGGAGAAGACGCTGTCAAAGGTGAGCCACGTAAATAAGTCCGCCTACAAAACGGCGCATCCTGAAGAGAGGCTCAGAAAGCGGCTTGAAGATGATCTGTAAAACATAATCTACGCAACACTTTCACCAAAGAACCACCATTACATGTTATGTAGACCACACGGAAGTGTTTTACATTTAGAAAAAAATCCTAAAATGACCCCTTTGATGCGCCTTATAATCCGGTGCGCCTTTTGTATGGAAAAAAAACCCTGAATAGACCCGCTCATCGGCAGTGCGCCTTATAATCCGGTGCGCCCTATGCTCTGAGAAATACGGTACTTTTAGATGCTGGTAGTAGGAAGCCACTCAGTATGCAGTGTACATGTTTACTGCAGTCTTATATTTGGTGTCACTGTCGGCAAAAAAGTGTGTTTATATGTGTGTGTGTGTGTGTGTGTGTGTGTGGGGGGGGGGTGGTCAAACGTGGGGCTCAGACTCAAGGACCCCCTGTGTCTCAACTCATCCTGCATGCACTTGTTCATCACTCCTGTCTGCAGCAGCATAGCAAAGCTGTGTGTTTTTACATATATATATATATATGTTTGGCTTGGGGGGCTTCTGGGCCGTGATGTCCACACACACACACACACACACACACACACACACACACACACTCACACTCACACACACACACACACACACACACACACACACAAACACACACACACACACACACACACACACACACACACACACACACACACACACACACGCATCTGGATATTTATGTTGCTCAACATAATACGTGCAGTACTGTGCAAAAGCACCGGGCTTCCTCTAAGTTCATGTTTTTAGGAACTTTTTGTCACATTAAAAATGAGTAATTAGATTAAAAAAAGGACCGACTAATTTTAATCAGCATTTTTTTAGAGGGGTCCACCCCACAGAAAATGGATTTCACCTCCATCTGTTTGTCATCCTCCATGAATCAAGAAGTCTCCTACAAACTAAAAACTGTGCTAATATAGAGCATCTGTGCTTGTCACACCGCGGTGAGGGAAGTCTTGTCTTGATTTTTTCTGTCTTGTGATTTGCATGTTTTATTTTGAAAAGCAACTCCTCTTGTTTCAGATCATGGGTCATTCCTCTTGTGTCACCAGTCTGACGTCATTCCTGACCCTTGATTGTTTCCACCTGTTTCTCATTACCCTCATGTTCCATATAAGCCCATGCCTCCCCTTTTTCTGTGCCAGATTGTCTCATTTATTCGTGCTCTCTAGCATCCATGTCCATGCCTTGCCTTACCTTGCCTTCCCTCGTCTCGTGCTTATGTTCCTTGATCCTGAATCCCTTCGTTGCTATTTTGAGTTTTCCTTTCTTCCTCAGCAGAGTGATTTTTTGTTATTTAGTTTATTCAGCCGAAGTGGTGAGTTTCAGTTATTTTTCATTCCTTCCTCAAATTTTTGAGTGACAATTTTTGTTAAACTTTATTAGATTAGATAGTGTAGAATTTTTCATAGCTGTTGTTTCTTCCTCCTGTTGGAGCGTTTTTTGTTTATACATTTTATAGCATATACGGCGCCAAATATAGTTCGTCTTTGCTTTTGTGTTTTCCTCCGTTCGGAGTGATTTTCGGTTGTTCTTATTTTTTGGAACCTTTTTTGCCGATTAGTTTTTTTGGTTAAAATAGATATTGTATTCCTTGACTTTGGAGGTGAAAGGAAGCTGTCAAAATAAAAGCCTGTCTAAGTTCCCTACTCTGCATCTGAGTCCTATCCTTTTTACCAAGCCTGACAGTGCTAAATTATGAATAATAACTAATAATTAAAGCCCGACCTACATACTACCGTTTGTTGGCATAGGTTTCATTTTATTATGTAATGCAAGGTGGACGTTGTCATTATTAACTTGCGAGAGGAGTTGGGGCTTTTGACATTTGCATTATTTGAAATATTCATTCATATTATGAAAAGTATCGGTTATCTTTAAAGGGGACTTATGATGGTCTAGATCAGGGGTTTGTAATCCTTCAGACCTCGGGGCCCAACTGTTCCACTACAGAGGGCCCGGGGCCCACTCAAATATTAACCCTGAATTAGTAATCTTACTCTTTATCTAAATAGTAGTCAATAATTATATTTAACCTACTTACAAGTTTAACAAATGAAATGAAAGCATGTGTTAATCACAAAGATTATAGTCAAGGCTTAGGTCAGGTTGATTACAAAAATAAATACTAATAAGATATACTGCAAAAGAAGGGACTGATAAAAGCTGATGGAAAAATATATTTACATACAATTACGCAGTGCTAAAATGTAATTAATAGTAAACAATACTACTTTTTAAATAAACTGTCAATAAAATTAAAGTGTAAACAGCACACATAAGCATGCGTGTAAACTGGAAACATCAAACTTTAAAGAAAGTAAGGGACTATGAAGACATTAAAAGAGCAGAGCTGACACAATCAGCCATTTCTGCATATAGCAACAAAAGCAAAACAACAACAACAACAACAACAAAAAAGAGAGGACAGGAGCAGACCCAACAAAGCAACCAAGAGAGCCGACTCCACCCTCATGCATTTATTTTAGGTAGATAGTTATTCTTACATCAGCGAGGCTTGGCACTCCACTTCCTGGCTAGACCACTGCATTTGTACAGAGGCTGCACATGACTCAATTGAGATGACGACAATTGATTATGATCTGGCTACTACAGACCATATTCCTACACATATATCCAGTTTAACTGTGTTGCTGCCTGTGGGTAATAGCATCGAGGTGGGGAAAACAGATTGGTCTAAATTGTCTCAGAAAGATCGAAATAATTATGCCAATCATTCCGATGCTTTGCTGGGCAGGGTTAAAGGGGAACATTATCACAATTTCAGAAGGGTTAAAACCATTAAAAATCAGTTCCCAGTGGCTTATTTTATTTTTCGAAGTTTTTTTCAAAATTTTACCCATCACGCAATATCCCTAAAAAAAGCTTCAAAGTGCCTGATTTTAACCATCGTTATATACACCCGTCCATTTTCCTGTGACGTCACATAGTGAAGCCAACTCAAACAAACATGGCGCATAGAACAGAAAGCTATAGCGACATTAGCTCGGATTCAGACTCGGATTTCAGCGGCTTAAGCGATTCAACAGATTACGCATGTATTGAAACGGATGGTTGTAGTGTGGAGGCAGGTAGCGAAAACGAAATTGAAGAATAAAATTGAAGCTATTGAGCCATATCGGTTTGAACCGTATGCAAGCGAAAACGACGAAAACGACACGACAGCCAGCGACACGGGAGAAAGCGAGGACGAATTCGGCGATCGCCTTCTAACCAACGATTGGTATGTGTTTGTTTGGCATTAAAGGAAACTAACAACTATGAACCAGGTTTACAGCATATGAAATACATTTGGCAACAACATGCACTTTGAGAGTGCAGACAGCCCAATTTTCATCAATTAATATATTCTGTAGACATACCCTCATGTCAGCAGGCCAGGGAAGCTAGGGTCGATATTCTTCTCTTGATCATCTTCGGTGGCATAAGGGACGGTGTGAGGCAAGACATCCAGGGGGTTTAGCTCGCTCGTCTGCGGGAACAAACTGCCGCCATTGCTTGCCGTGCTACCGAGGTCCTTTGTCCCTGAATTGCTCACACACTTTGGCAGATTCAATGGGGGTCTGGCGGCAGATTTCTTTGACTTATCGTTGGAAATGCATCTGCTTTGAGTGTCGCAGGATATCCACACATTCTTGCCATCTGTCGTAGCATAGCTTTGGTCGGTAAAGTGTGCGGAACAAACGTCCAATTTCTTGCCACTTTCGCATCTTTGGGCCACTGGTGCAACTTGAATCCGTCCCTGTTCGTGTTGTTACACCCTCCGACAACACACCGACGAGGCATGATGTCTCCAAGGTACGGAAAACAGTCGAAAAAACGGAAAATAACAGAGCTGATTTGACTCGGTGTTTGAGAAAATGGCGGATTGCTTCCCGATGTGACGTCACGTGACGTCATCGCTCCGAGAGCGAATATTAGAAAGGCGTTTAATTCGCCAAAATTCACCCATTTAGAGTTCGGAAATCGGTTAAAAAAATATGTGGTCTTTTTTCTGCAACATCAAGGTATATATTGACGCTTACATAGGTCTGGTGATAATGTTCCCCTTTAAGGGCCCAAAAGATGCCTTATCCTGTCGGGATGTGAACTGTAAGAATGCACAACACTGTAAGGAATGATGCTCCCTGTATGAAGCCATTGTTGAGGCTCTCAATATCTCAGGAAGACCCCTGTATAAATGTAGGACAAAAGTGTGCATTAACAATTGTGTAATGTTCATATTGTTGTTACTCAGCCAGCGTTTGTGGGTCTGATGGACCCGTTGCATTTTGTGGCTTTTAATGCCTCACCATCAAACACTTTTATGTTAAAATACTGAAGTGTTTGATAGTGAGGCATTAAAAGCCCCAAAATGCAACGGGTCCATCAGACCCACAAACGCTGGCTGAGTAACAACAATATGAACGTTGCACGTAAAATTTCTCTGCCAGTTTCTGCATCCCACAGGGATTCTTCTTTTGTGTTTCTGCACCTGCGGTTCCCACACAAAGTTGCAACATTATTTGTCAACACTGTCTGCTCTCATTTTCTCGCACATTTGACCCTCTGATGTTCTATGTACCTACACTCTGTCCTCCTCCTGTCTAGGCCTGCTGTGTGTATGTGTGTATGTGTGGGTGGTACACAGAACATCAATTTCCACACTTCTATTAGTCCTGGGTCCATCTTATATGTAAAAGAAATGTGTAGGGGGGGGGGGGGTGTATGGTGTGTGGTCATTAAATATGTATTCTGATATATGTTCTTCACAGAAAATGAGCCAAAGTCAGTGAGTCTCACTTTGGAAAATTAATTAATTGTATCATTTTTCTTTTAATAAAAAATGAAAACGGGTCCCACAGACCCGAACACCACTACATGATCCTTCCAGATTGGAAGGATCATGTAGATGAGCTCCATGCAGAGGCCCGAATTGCTTTTAAAAAATGGGCTGAGGCAGGCAAAAGGAGACATGGCTCCTTGTTGGAGAACAAAAAATGCACTAATGCTAGATTTAAACATGCACTTCGCAATATTAAAATAAATGAAAACACTATGAGGTCAGATTCGCTGCAGAAAAACAATTGCAAAGACTTTTGGAAAGAAATAAGATCTATTAATAATTGCAAAACATCTCTATATTGATGGTGTGACTGGGTCTGAGGAAATAGTACAGTTGTGGCATAAACATTATAGTGAACTGTTAAACTGCATAAAAAGTAATGTATTTGCAGTGGATGAAGTGGAGTTTAATGATGACGTAACTGTCACTTTAAAGGCCTACTGAAACTCACTACTACCGACCACGCAGTCTGATAGTTTATATATCAATGATGAAATCTTAACATTGCAACACATGCCGATACGGCCGGGTTAGCTTACTAAAGTGCAATTTTAAATTTCGCGTGAAATATCCTGCTGAAAACGTCTCGGTATGATGACGTCAGCGCGTGACGTCACGGATTGTAGAGGACATTTTGGGACAGCATGGTGGCCAGCTATTAAGTCGTCTGTTTTCATCGCAAAATTCCACAGTATTCTGGACATCTGTGTTGGTGAAACTTTTGCAATTTGTTCAATGAACAATGGAGACAGCAAAGAAGAAAGCTGTAGGTGGGAAGTGGTGTATTGCGGCCGACTGCAGCAAAGCAGATGCATTTCCAACGATAAAGTCAAAGAAATCTGCCGCCAGACCCCCATTGAATCTGCCGGAGTGTGTGAGCAATTCAGGGACAAAGGACCTCGGTAGCACGGCAAGCAATGGCGGCAGTTTGTTCCCGCAGACGAGCAAGCTAAACCCCCTGGATGTCTTGGCTAACACCGTCCCTTATGCCACCGAAGATGATCAAGAGAAGAATATCGACCCTAGCTTCACTGGCCTGCTGACCAACTCCAAAACTGGACAGATCAGCTTTCAGGAAAAGAGCGCGGATGAGAGTATGTCTACAGAATATATTAATTGATGAAAACTTTATTCATTACTCGCGGTTTTACGTAAATTATTATACATAAACTGTGTTTACCAATAATTATAACTTAGTTCATAGTTGTTAGTTTCCTTTAATGCCAAACAAACACATACCAATCGTTGGTTAGAAGGCGATCGCCGAATTCGTCCTCGCTTTCTCCCGTGTCGCTGGCTGTCGTGTCGTTTTCGCTTGCATACGATTCAAACCGATATGGCTCAATAGCTTCAGTTTCTTCTTCAATTTCGTTTTCGCTACCTGCCTCCACACTACAACCATCCGTTTCAATACATGCGTAATCTGTTGAATCGCTTAAGCCGCTGAAATCCAAGTCTGAATACGAGCTAATGTCGCTATACCTTGCTGTTCTATCCGCCATGTTTGTTTGTATTGGCATCACTGTGTGACGTCACAGGAAAATGGACGGGTGTATATAACGATGGTTAAAATCAGGCACTTTGAAGCTTTTTTTAGGGATATTGCGTGATGGGTAAAATTTTGAAAAAAACTTCGAAAAATAAAATAAGCCACTGGGAACTGATTTTTAATGGTTTTAACCCTTCTGAACTTGTGATAATGTTCCCCTTTAACGTCGGATCGACTGTTTGCAATAAAAAAAATAAAAAGTCTCCTTTCGACATCCTGACGACAGTCTTTCATTTCTGTTGTTTTTATGTCATCTTGCTTACTAAATCAGTCACAGTAACACATCTAAATGTTATGTTGTAACTGCACCTTAATCGTAATCTAAAATATATCACTCTTGAATCAACACAGTAGTTAATACTATGATTATTGTTAATTACAAACTAAATGTGGGATATAAATAATGGAAGTATAATTGTTTGTATATAGTATATAATTGGTACAAAGGTTTAAATAACACGTGTACAAGGATATTTCACATGTCTTTATTGTGTATATAATTGAACAGTGTTTATGTTGTGTACAAAGTGTATTTATAATATGTTGTGCAAAGAATATGTTATATTTTTTGGAAGCTCATCTTGTATTTGACATTGTTTATAGGGTTAGGTGCATTAAGTGTTCAACTTCAGCCTAAACCCTTTCGGTCTGCAACATTTTCAATTTATGAATGTACAACTGTTTGTTTATTTTGTTGACCACTGACCGAAGAATAATAATAATAATAATAATAATCTGAACACGGAAGTGAAGCACCACCCACCTCTGAACGAAGCTCGCAGCAGGCGTCGTTACTTTTCACGGCAAAAAAAACCAGGTCTTTCTTGTCGGGAGAACAACTTGCCATGGCTTTGAACCTGATACATCCATAAGGTAGACTATATTTTGTCCATTTCTGCTCGCTTGTGGCTCATCAGTAGCAAGTGAACTACAGCCAAGTTCCCCCTCCGCTACGGCACGGCCTGAGGGTCAAAAAGGAAGTGTTCGCGTTAATCGCCCCCAAGTAAAAAGTTAAAAGTTAAAGTACCAATGATTGTCTCACACACACACACACACACACACACACACACACACACACACACACACACACACACACACACACACACACACACACACACACACAAGGTGTGGCGAAATTATTCTATGCATTTGACTCATCACCCTTGATCATACTTGCCAACCCTCCCGAATTTTCCGGGAGACTCCCGAAATTCAGCGCCTCTCCCGAAAACCTCCCGGGACAAATATTCTCCCGAAAATCTCCCGATTTTCAGCCGGAGCTGGAGGCCACGCCCCCTCCAGCTCCATGCGGACCTGAGTGAGGACAGACTTTTTTTTATGACGGGAGGACCACAGGGTGACAAGAACTAAATCATCCAGACTAGAGATAAATTGTATTATTATGTTTATTTTACCTAAAAATAAATATATTTATTAATTAAAAAAATTTAAAAAAATAAATAAATTTTTACTATATTTTGCTAAAAACATCAAAATTAATTGTATTTTTATTTGTATTTTTTCTGACTCCTTATTACAGCCAGCCATAGAATTATACATTAAAATAAACATATTGGAAATAATTAATTTTAAATGATCATAATAATTCATTTAAAATTACCATATTTAATTATTAAAATGATTGCTTATTTATCAACAACTTTAGCATTTTATTCATTACATTTTGAAGCTCTCAGAAGCCAAGTTATGTTATATTCCTTAAGATTTATTTATGCAAGTTTGAAGTATCAATTATCTAAACACAGTTTTGTTTGCATATTTTCAGGATGTAGATATGTGTGTATATATATATATATATATATATATATATATATATATGTATATGTATATGTATATGTATGTATATATATATATATGTTTGAAATACTTGACTTGGTGAATTCTAGCTGTCAATATACTCCTCCCCTCTTAACCACGCCCCGCCCTCAACCACGCCCCCGTCCCACCCCCGACCACGCCTCCAACCTCCCGAAATCGGAGGTCTCAAGGTTGGCAAGTATGCCCTTGATTACCCCCTGGGAGGTGAGGGGAGCAATGAGCAGCAGCGGTGGCCGCGCCCGGGAATCCTTTTTGGTGATTTACCGTGACTGTAGTTCAAAAAGTAGCAACACTACCTCCACGCTCAATACTGATTGCATGGTATGCAGTCCATGAAGAAAGTGTTTTAAATGTAGAAAAAAAATCTAATCTAATCTAATAATTTATAAATCGATATGACCGTCGACGCATTTCTTGTCCAGCTTTACATTTCTTTCAAATAAATCCCATGCCTTTTCTGATAAACATCATCCACATTCAAACCAATAAACAGCCATTTCGCATTAGGTTTTTTCCCCGCAGACTAACGTAATGAATGAAGCCTTATTGATCGGCAACCAATTTCCACCCCCCGAAGGAGATCCATAGTTGAAAGTGTTTTATTGCTGCTGCAGCCAAATCATGATCACAAATCAAAGAAGCGGGTGAAGTCACCTTGACAGAGCGAGGAGCAGTGAAGAAGTTGGCGGCGAGAAGACGGAATGTTCCGCCGCCATCATGACATGCACACAATCCTGCCGAGTCACTCTTTTATCGTGTTTGCCAAATAAAGTGGCGTCCATCACATATCACCGCACAGTGCAGGACATCAAACTGTACATTCATCAATAACCAATACAATTGGAGCCGCTCCATTTCACCCTCAAGCATCTTTTCATGTTTTTGTGTTAACTTGCAGCCTGCCGGGGAAACTATAAATATACTTTTGGCTCATGGAGGATAACACTTTAAAGGCGCACCCAGAGGACTTCTTATGCACGCTCCATGTTAAGCACAAGGAAAAAGGCAGCAGTGGAACCTCCAAAGGAGCACACAGAAGTCCACTTCACACCCTATTTTCTAGACAAGACTCAAAAAAAAAAATCACACAAAGTATGAATAACGCTCTGATGTGGCAACAGTTTGACACTGGAACTGACTATTTTATTTGTATTGACCATGGGGTGAAAAAAACACTGACACTAAAGTGAATTAAAAATTAAACAATGTCAACTTGGGAGGTTTCAATTGACTTTAGTGAAGAAATGATGTGTTGCTGTTGGCGTGACCCCAGAATGCAGAGGACTTTAGGACTGGCAGGCACCAAACAAAAACCTCGGTCGACAAAACCGCTGTCGCAAGGTGACACTGGCAGATAAACCCTCCCGATTAGTGATCAGAGGCAGGTGATCAGAGGCAGGTGATCACTAATCAAGAGCAGGTGTGGGGGACAACACTCGGAAACAGCTGTGAAGTCACTGCAAAACTAATAGCACTAGACAGGAAGAAACACTAAACATAGGAAAAACAACCCAAAAATGATTAAAAAAAAAAGCTAAATTCATACCATACCAACTTTATTTATGAAGCCCTTTAAAGACAAGCACAGTTGAAAAACAAAGGGCTGTACACCACAAAGAAATAGAGGCAAAGGACAGACTAAAAAATGAACATTTAAAACAGAAATAAAAATACACATTTAAAAAGGAAATATAAATTACCCTAAGAACAGTTTGTTAGATGAAAACAGTTTAAAAGTTAAAAACAGTTCAAAAAGTTAAAAGCTAAAAACAGTTCAAAGTCTCATGCTGGGTTAAAATGCCAGTGAATAAAAATGGGTTTTAAGCAAATTCACAAGAATAACGCTAAAAATATTGACAAGAAAAAAGTGCAGATGTATCAAGAATAAAGTCTGAATAATTGCACAAAAAAATGCTATGTAGTTTAGTATAACAAGGGAAAAAAAGCTGTTTTTTTTTTTTTTAACAGGAAAAGGTTGAAAAACTATAAGAAAAAAAGGCATAACTTAATAAGATTAAAATCTAAATTTTATGACAAAATATAGAATATTTAATCATAAATTAGTCATCATTTTACAGGACTAATGTTGTATTGTTGTGATGTATTATTTGTTTCAAAATGTTGGGAAAATTAGGATGCAATTTAAAAAAAAAATTAAAGTCATAATTATTATAAAACAAGCTGTGGTGTCACAAGAAAAAAGGCATAACATTACAGGAAAATATTTTTGGTAAAAAAAAAAAAAAAATGTCATAAAGTCTAAATATGACGAGTAACATGTTATGAGGAAATATTTATTATAATATTTTTTGGCAGAAAAAAAATGGTATTGTTAGAAGAATAAAGGCCCTGCGATGAGGTGGCGACTTGTCCAGGGTGTACCCCGCCTTCCGCCCGAATGCAGCTGAGATAGGCTCCAGCACCCCCGCAAACCAAAAAGGGACAAGCGGTAGAAAAAGGATGGATGGATAGATGAATAAAACTGCGTTAAACATGCATATTGTGGATGGTAGTTTTGCAAGAAGACATTTGTAATATTGGGGGGAAAACAGAACAAAAAGTCAGATTTCTTTTAAGACAAAACAAGTCGTCATTTTAATAAATGAGTGTCCACTACAGGATTAGTTTATAGAGCTATAAGATATATGAACGAGTTTGTGTTATTAAATATGAAACACTTCTGGTTGACGATTGTTTGAACAACAAAATCCCCAAAGGTGACTTGACCACATCCTCTGTGTGAAGTAAAACACTTTATTAAAGGGGAACATTATCACCAGACCTATGTAAGCGTCAATATATACCTTGATGTTGCAGAAAAAAGACCATATATTTTTTTAACCGATTTCCGAACTCTAAATGGGTGAATTTTGGCGAATTAAACGCCTTTCTAATATTCGCTCTCGGAGTTGAGACGTCACATCGGGAAGCAATCCGCCATTTTCTCACTTTTGTCGGTGTGTTGTCGGAGGGTGTAACAACACGAACAGGGACGGATTCAAGTTGCACCAGTGGCCCAAAGATGCGAAAGTGGCAAGAAATTGGACGAAATTTGTTCAAAATACGAGGGTGCGGGGAAAGCCGACGAAATGGTCAGTCGTTTGTTCCGCACACTTTACCGACGAAAGCTATGCTACGACAGAGATGGCAAGAATGTGTGGATATCCTGCGACACTCAAAGCAGATGCTGACATCAACTCCAAAACTGGACAGATCAGCTTTCAGGAAAAGAGAGCGGATGAGGGTATGTCTACAGAATATATTAATTGATGAAAACTTTATTCATTACTCGCGGTTTTACGTAAATGATTATACATAAACTGTGTTTACCAATAATTTAGTTTAAAAAACATTTATTTTTTTCAATCATTCGAGTACATTCGGGTAGTCTTGTGTAATGCAGTATTTTGTGTCTATTTAGGTATGGTTAACCTGAGTGTTGAAATCGTGGAAAAATATATGTTCTTAGCGCGCCTGAACTGGGCTGTCTGCACTCTCAAAGTGCATGTTGTTGCCAAATGTATTTCATATGCTGTAAACCTAGTTCATAGTTGTTAGTTTCCTTTAATGCCAAACAAACACATACCAATCGTTGGTTAGAAGGCGATCGCCGAATTCGTCCTCGCTTTCTCCCGTGTCGCTGGCTGTCGTGTCGTTTTCGTCGGTTTCGCTTGCATACGGTTCAAACCGATATGGCTCAATAGCTTCAGTTTCTTCTTCAATTTCGTTTTCGCTACCTGCCTCCACACTACAACCATCCGTTTCAATACATGCATAATCTGTTGAATCGCTTAAGCCGCTGAAATCCGAGTTGCTATACCTAGCTGTTCTTTCCGCCATGTTTGTTTGTATTGGCTTCACTATGTGACGTCACAGGAAAATGGACGGGTGTATATAACGATGGTTAAAATCAGGCACTTTGAAGCTTTTTTTAGGGATATTGCGTGATGGGTAAAATTAAAAAAAAAACTTAAGCCACTGGGAACTGATTTTTAATGGTTTTAACCCTTCTGAAATTGTGATAATGTTCCCCTTTAAAAGTCCATTCATTGCAGACTTATTTTTCTTTTCAACATGGCTTTTATTGTGTAACCTGCAAGCTGAGCATATATATAAGGCCAACAGTTTGGACACACCTCATTCACAACACAACTGATGGTCCCAACCCCATTGATAAAGCATGAAATTCCACTAATCATCCCTGACAAGGCACACCTGTGAAGTGAAAACCATTTCAGGTGACTACCTCTTGAAGCTCATCGAGAGAATGCCAAGAGTGAGCAAAGCAGTGACCAGAGCAAAAGGGTGGCTATTTTGAAGAAACTAGAATATAAAACATGTTTTCAGTTATTTCACCTTTTTTGTGTTCATTCATAGTTTTGATGCCTTCAGTGACAATCTACAATGTAAATAGTCATGAAAATAAAGACTGAATGAGAAGGTGTGTCCAAACTTTTGGCCTGTACTGTACATGGGTGTCTTACAGTAGGGTTGATTTCAGTGCACATTGTTGAATATTAAAGCAAAAAAGGCACACTGGGAGTGCAAACACACACAAGTCATGCACCGGTTTTGTGTCAAGGACACAACACTTCCAATTCTTTTCAACTGGAGCTCAAGAAAAGGGAGATTTGGTTTTGCAAAATGTACATTTTGGAATTGAAATGCAACATATCTTAAGAAAGAAAGAAGGCATTCTCATGTCCCTTATTGTATTCCACAGGACTCTTCTCATGGCTTTGGTATTCCTCTTCCACATTTCCTGTGCCTCTCATTGTCTCATTGTTGTTTACCAAACCATTGTCAGAACTGTGCTACAACAACATAACTGAACATTCCACAGACACACACACACACAAACACACATACACCATGTATTAGTTCCTATCCAAGACAAGTAAGGCATCACTTGTCTAGTGTGTAGCATTAAACTGTCATTTTAGAAATGTTATTATATAAGTGGGGCTGTCAAAATGAATGAGTTAACTCATGTGATTAATCACCAAAAACATATTGCATTAATCATGAACGCACTTCGATTAATCATGCAATTTATTTGATCGTACAAGCTCTTCTATCTTAACAGCTATACGGTCAGTGATCAGATCAATGCAGAAGTCAGTGCAAACGTGAGTGAGGAGATTCCGACTGGTGGTCTTTAAATAAAACTCACACCAAGTTCGGTGCAAATAAAAGATATGCAAGTACAGCAGGAAAGGGATTCGCATTCGCGATATCACTGATTTTTTTTTTTCCGATCCGATACTGAGTAAAATTTCAGTTGGTAGTGTCCAGTGGCGGGCCGTGCGTTTCCCACCTAGGCCTTCAGTGATGTCCGACTTCAATGATTACCTCTCAAAATACCATAAATGATGTCACCACATGACCATTGCTGGAGAAATACTATACAGAAACACATTTACGCACTACTTGCCATTGAACCACATCAACAGTGTACAAAACACGTTATTTTCCCTAGGCCTTCAGTGATGTCCGACTTCAATGATTACCTCTCAAAATACCATAAATGATGTCACCATATGACCATTGCTGGAGAAATACTATACAGAAACACACTTACGCACTACTGTCCATTGAAAGACATCAACAGTGTACAAAACACGTTATTTTCTGGCGGATTTAAAAATCAATAAACCCGCATCAGCAATTAAAACATACCTTATGTGGTACTGTCAAAATTAAAATAGCAAAAAATCATATTAAACGTGAAAAAAGAAAGACATAAAATATTTGAACTCACAATTTGTAGCAGCCATTCGACGCCGAAGTCGGTGGATTCGAGTGGAAATGGCGATCATTTCCCCATTTCATCGCCGACATGGTCTCACAAGATGCAGTTTCTCTTTAAATATCCTTCTTCAAAATGGCCTTGCAAATATATATCTGCCACCTAATCAATGTTTTGTTCTCCTTCTTTGTGGGTCAACACTTCCCGCTTCCTGCTAAGTTGCAACTTGTGATTGGATACTCACTTTGGAATGACAAGTGAGTATCCAATCACAGTCTCGTTAACATCAGGCTAATTAGATACGCTACTGTCAACATTTGTGATCTGATTGGCTATCGCGACTGTCTATCAACTCTATGTCTCCGTTCACTTACAGTGCACGGACGCCTGCATTGTTGATTCTGAAGGCTTCGGGCAGATTTGGTACAGCATGGCAACATAAGCTAGCTGAATTCTGATTGGATAAAAACTCTATAACCTAAAAACAGCACTGGAAGGAGCATAATATGACATGAAGAGAATATAAATACTTTTAGATATTTAGGGAAGGTAAATTAAAAAATACTTTTATCTTTAATTATGATGATGATTTCTGGTTATGTTAGGCCAGCAGAGAAGGCCTTGCTGGTCCTGACGCCACCACCACTGGTATTGTCGATACCGATCCGAGACCGATACTTTGTGCAAATGTACCTAATGTGTCTGGTAAAATCCACAGTGTATTTTAAGTGTTGCTGCTTCACCACTTTAGTCATCATTTTTGAGCTTATAAAAATTCTCCATGACTTTAGCTCAAGACTTCTTCTGTTTGTTTGAGATCGTCCTTACTGCCACAAGTGGTGGGAACGTGTACTACAACTGAGTAGTGCTGCGGCCCCTACGGACCACAGCTGAGAAACAGATATACAAAACCCAAAACCAGTGAAGTTGGCACGTTGTGTAATTCGTAAATAAAAACAGAATACAATGATTTGCTAATCCTTTTCAATTGAATAGACTGCAAAGACAAGATATTTAATATTCGAATTGAAAACTTTCAAATAATCATTAACTTAGAATTTAATGGCAGCAACACATTGCAAAAAAGTTGGCACAGGGGCATTTTTACCACTGTGTTACATGGCCTTTCCTTTTAACAACACTCAGTAAACGTTTGGGAACTGAGGAGACACATTTTTGAAGCTTTTCAGGTGGAATTATTTCCCATTCTTGCTTGATGTACAGCTTAAGTTGTTCAAGTTTCCAAAAACAATTTGAAATGTGGACTCGTCAGAACACTTTTCCACTTTGCATCAGTCCATCTGCGGCGTTTCTGGGTGTTGTTGATAAATGTCTTTGGCTTTGCATAGTAGAATTTTAACCTGCACTTACAGATGTAGCGACAAACTGCAGTTACTGACAGTGGTTTTCTGAAGTGTTCCTGAACCCATGTGGTGATATCCTTTACACGCTGATGTCTGTATTACCGCCTGAGGGATCGAAGGTCCGTAGTATCATTGCTTACGTGCAGTGATTTCTCCAGATTCTCTGAACCTTTTGATGATATTACGGACCGTAGATGGTGAAATCCCTAAATTCCTTGCAATAGCTCGTTGAGAAATCTCGCCCCATCCTGTTGTGAATGACTGAGCATTTCATGGAAGCTGCTTTTTTACCCAATCATGGCACCCACCTGTTCCCAATTAGCCTGTTCACCTGTGGGATGTTCCAAATAAGTGTTTAACGAGCATTCCTCAACTTTCTCAGTCTTTTTTGCCACTTGTGCCAGCTTTTCTGAAACATGTTGCAGGCATCAAATTCCAAATGAGCTAATATTTGAAACAACAACAACAAAGTTTTCCAGTTCCAACATTAAATATCTTGTCTTTGCAGTTTATTAATTTGAATATAGGTTGAAAAGGATTTGCAAATCATTGTATTTTGTTTTTATTTACTATTTACACATTGTGCCAACTTCACTGGTTTTGGGTTTTGTATCTCTAGGGGGCGCTATGGTTAAGAAACACTGATTTCGACACAATCTTAATGATTTAGTTACTTTCTACTGTGTTCCTGATAATGACATACTTTATCTCAAATGAGTGAAGTATCAAAAGTATCAATATTTTGATTTGAGATCAATACTAGAGCATAAGGAACTGGTATCAGCAGTATCGTTATTTCAGTATCGATCCGCACATCACGGATTCATAAGGCCCCATTTGCCTGGGTGGCTCTCCTGTGAAAGGATAGTGGGTGGGGGGAATTAATCATTTTTGCAATACAGTCTGCTGAAAATGATGGAAAGCGCCACTCTACATAGCAACTAACGCTGTGGTGGAAGTCGGAATTGCCGCAAAACACATTTTAAGATATTCAACACTCTACTGCCATCTGGAGGGTAAAGTGGATAGTGCACACCCCAAAAATCGTCACATTTCACGTGTCAGGTAAATCGCGACAAATCTCCTTCCTACTGTAAAATGTTGCTGAACGACATTGTATTGAAAAAATGTTAGGGTTTTTCTTTAGCAAATTTGAATCATGCGAGTAATCATTTGTGATTAATCCGAATTCTAAAATGTGATTAATCTGACTATAATAATAATTTGACAGCCCTAAATATGAAATAATCCCTGCAAATGTATGCATGTGATGGCAATGGTGCAAAATAACATGATCGTGTATGAAATATGCTCAACACGCACACAATAAATGTCAAAAGATGAAAATGAGCTTTTATTTTGGTAAAATACAGTTTATTTGTGAATGTACACGGATTAGCACTACAAGTGGATTAGCATCTCTAGAAGGGGAGGGTTCACAGGTCACAAGGTCGCTTGGCTCATCGTGTCACGCCAAAGCAAATAAACATGTTTTTTTTGTGTGTATGTGGAGGGAGGCTTTTATATGTAACGCAAAGTGCAATGAGACAAAACAGGAAGTAGCAACGTTCAGCTCATCTGAGAGCAATTTGTGCGGGTAAAATGCGTGATAAAGAAAAATACATCGATATAATATTGTGCTCTCTGCAAACTAATGGAGAGTAGATTAAAAAAAAAAAAAGGAGCATGACAAAATAAAGTTCCATTCAGCAGGAGGAGATGGTATGAAAGAGGGATGGAACCATGCTAGTGTCTTCTTTGCCCTTCTCATCTGACATTTATTCTGAAAAAGGTCGCACGAGGCAGGCTTTAAGGAGCCACATGATCAAATTCAACATCACACCTGTAAACTCTTGTTGCGTCGTTACACAGCCTGAGGCTGTCCGTGCAGTCGTGAGGGGTCAACAAGAGGCAGAGACAATTATTTGGCTTAACACACACACTCTCTCACTCACACACACATTTATATAGATTTCTATTTATAAACACACTCTTTACAAATGTCATCACTTCATCGCCACAGAGAATTATTAGGGCCACACCGGGAGAAGAAGCCAGAACTCAGAGAACGATCTTGAAATATTGGGAGTTAAAAATGTATAAAAAGTCAGAATTTAAAAAATATATATATATATATTACAAGAATTATACAGTTTTACAAGATAATGTTGCAATATGTCAGAATTACAAAAATAATATTGCAGGATGAAAGCCTTCATTTTTCGAGCATAAGGTCAAACAAAATATTGTTAGTTGTACTTTTTTGTCAAAATTGTATTAACGAGAACAATAAAATTTATGGGAAAAATTAATAAGAAGAGTAAAAGAAATTGCAAATTTAAAATCAACTTGGATTTATGAGAATAAAGTCTAAATAGTATAATAATAATGTGAAATTTTATAATTTTTCAGTCAAAATATGTCAATAAAAAAACATTTAACTGTACAAGAAATGTCCATTTCCTAAGAACATGCTTGTACTTTTTGTCACATTATGAGAATTAGGCCTTCATAACAATATGAAGAAAAATCACAATACACACAAAAAAAGTTGCAATTTCACAAAAAAATGTTTTCTAATTTTTAGTCAAGTAAAAAAAAAAAAAAAGTTAATAAACCAAAACATTTTAATTAGAAGAATTAGGTGAGAATTTTAAGTAATTAAGAATTAGGTCGGAGGCTATTTTTTAAGAAAAATATATTAATATGATAATAAAAAGTCACATTTTTTTGTCAACATTTTTGCAAATAATAAATTGTAATTTTACATAATAAATTGTAATTTAAGAACTTGTACGAAAAAAAAATGGGGCATTATGAGGGAAAAAAACACCTGAGATGTAAACGTTAATATTGTAAATTTAAAATGTTGAGACACCCAGCAGGCACGAGACATTAAAAAACAACGTTGAGAACTTGTTGAATTGGCAACTCAAACATAACGTTGAAACAACATTCTTATTGACGACGTTTAATCAATGTTGGGTTCTGACCGTCGAAATTTGGTCATTTCCCAACCAACAACGTGGATCCAACGTTAGAAATCAACGTTGTCTCAATTTACAAATGCAAATATTCTGCAACGTTGTTTTAAAGTCGGCTTTAAAGGACAGACCGTATTTTTCGGACTATAAGTCGCAGTTTTTTTCATAGTTTGGCCGGGGGTGCGACTTATACTCAGGAGCGACTTATGTGTGAAATTATTAACACATTACCGTAAAACATCAAATAATATTATTTAGCTCATTCACGTAAGAGACTAGACGTATAAGATTTCATGGGATTTAGCGATTAGGAGTGACAGATTGTTTGGTAAACGTATAGCATGTTCTATATGTTATAGTTATTTGAATGACTCTTACCATAATATGTCACGTTAACATACCAGGCATGTTCTCAGTTGGTTATTTATGCCTCATATAACGTACACTTATTCAGCCTGTTGTTCACTATTCTTTATTTATTTTAAATTGCCTTTCAAATGTCTATTCTTCGTTTTTGTCTTGTCTGAACTTTTTTGAAGCCTCTTTCTTTGCGCATCAAACATGGATATGATCAGCTGGGCTCTCGACGCAATTGACAAAGTCTTTTCGACAAGGAAAAGAGGTTCGGGGGAGCCTGGCTGTCCTGATGGAACCATTGCTGCGGGGTATGTGAGAGACTCCTGGGATAAATGGAGAATCATGTGCCTCTCAGTCCTTTCCATCGAGGACGTGGAAGACATCTACCTATTTGGAACCGTGATCGCGAGGCACCTGCTGATTGGGCTGGGCATTGCTCTGGTGTATCGTCAAATTCGGAAGACGATGGCAGCCACTCAAGGAGCCCAACGGCTGTTCGTCGCAATGGAAGGATTGGGCCGGGCTGTGGGAACACAGACTCTGGCGATTTCTGAACTGAATCGCAAAATGGATCACATCATGGAGAAGTTTGCTGAGAAGGAGAATTGAATTGAATTTGAGAGAAACCAGCATGGACAAATAGAGCAGGCAAGTCATTGTTTTTGACTGCTCGACGAAAACAACATCCTGATCTACGATTTGACTCCCTCGAATGGCCTTGACGCTATCAGGACCAGGCTGTTCTGAAAAACACCCCAGAGGACATCTCAACGATGGACGCTTGTGACCTCCCTTTTTCTCAACAACACCTGGTGTCGAACTTGGAGATTGGCCCCAGTCCACAAAAACATTTCACCATCACACCCAAGTTAATTGGGCATACATGCACGCACCCGCCCCTTCCTCACCGCTTAATTCCTGGGGTTCTGGATGGCTAGTAGCGCTTTATAGCAGCAGGCCGGCCTCCAGGGACCCAAATCCACCCTCCTCTGTTGCGAGTTGTTGTGATTATATGTAACATGTTTATGTGTGCTATGCTACGTGAGGTTTTTTCCCTTGGACTCAGTCTGGACCCCCTCCCAAGGGTCCAGCCTTAGACTGATATATTTTACTCTTTCCCAATATCACCATTTTCCCACTTTTTTTAAGGAGCGCCGTAAGTAAGGCTGAAACGACGCGTCGACGTCATCGATTACGTAAATACGTCGATGCCGTTTTTGTGCGTCGACGCGTCGCATACCGTATTTCCTTGAATAGCCGCTTGAATAGCCGCCGGGGCGCTAATTAATTTAAAATCTCTTCTCACTCCCGCGCTTTCCAAAAGGCGTGGGGTAAATTTAGGACTGCGCTTATAAATTTGAGTGATGTAAGGATACCATCATGCACATTTAATTAAAAAAACAAAAACGTTATTATGGTCTTACCTTTACTTAAGAGTCCATGCACAGCTGCGTCTCATCAAAAGCATCGATAACTTGTTTATAGAAGTCTTCCTTATCTTTCTTCAGTTTTAAAAGTCTCTCTGTCTCGATGGAGATATTCCTTTAAGTATTACCTCCTGCTTCGATTGAAAGTCCAGTTTAGAAAACTGTTTTATTTTAGATATGTAATCCTCCATGTTAAAAGTGCAAACAAACAATCACTGCTCACTCTTGTTGCTTGTTGTCTTCTTCTGCAGCACCGATCTTCTGCAGTACCGGGAGTCGCAAGAAGGATCACTAGCGCCCTCTACCACCAGGAGACGGGAGTCATTTAATGACTCATATTTGACACACGCAGCTACGGTATATTAATAAAACATAACTGCTTACTGTTCTTTTTAGCATATTCAATAGCTTGGACCTTAAATCCTACTGAATAGCTCTTAATCTTCTTCCCTTTCTGTGATTTCAAATTATTGAAATCAGCCTCCTCAATTTTGAAAATGATGACAGGTGAAGTGTCACTCATGACGTGACAAGTTTGACCCGGCGGAAGTTCCAGACATATGCTAATTATTTTGCGAAACGAGTTTGATCCGGCGAAAATTCCAGACATGCGCTAATAAAATTAATATTTTTGCGAAACGAGTTTGATCAGGCGGCGTTA
Organism: Nerophis lumbriciformis; assembly: GCF_033978685.3. Taxonomy (NCBI): domain Eukaryota; kingdom Metazoa; phylum Chordata; class Actinopteri; order Syngnathiformes; family Syngnathidae; genus Nerophis; species Nerophis lumbriciformis. The sequence goes on from NC_084574.2 coordinate 17,739,859, forward strand.
ATCCTGAGCCAGCAGTAAGGCCAAGCATGCGCTAATTATTTTTGCGAAACGAGTTTGACCCGGCAGTAATTCGAGGCATGCGAATACTATATACCCGGCGCCAATTCAAGGAAATACGCACTTTTTTGTATTGGATGTTTATCTTTATTTTTGCACATTTTAAAGCAAAATAAGCAATACTTTTACTTTTGAAATGCTTATACTATTGCAGAATATTAAGATTTGCACTGTATGTTTATTTTATATTTGCACATTAAAAAGCAAATAAGCTACTTTTAATTTTGTTAAATGTTAAAAGTTATAAATGTTTACATTGTTACAGAATATTTTGTCATGTTGTTGTCAATGTTGACTGAGTGGCCATACTTCTTTTTTTTTTGTAAATAAAAGCCATGCCTTTTGAAAAAAACTGGCCTACATTTATTTTTTCATCTTCATTTTAAATAAAAAAAAAAAATCGGTAAAAGGAAAAATAGTCTATAGATTAATCGGAAAAAAAATATATCTATAGATTAACCAATTAATCGAAAAAATAATCGATAGAAAAATAATCGTTAGCTGCAGCCTTAGCAGCGTTGGCGGTCCCGTCTTGTCTCCCTGTAACGTATGTCTGCTCTTAGTGGGACTGTGCCGAAAATTAAATTTCAGTTCTTATGTGTCTTGTTCATAAAGCATCTTGAATCTTGATATTGGGTTTTATCAAATAAATTTCCCCCAAAAATGCGACTTATACTCCAGTGCGACTTATATATGTTTTTTTCCTTCTTTATAAAGCATTTTCGGCCGGTGCGACTTATACTCCGAAAAATACGGTAATCAACGTTGTATCAATGTCTTGTGCCTGCTGGGTAGGAACTAATCAGTTCTTTCAGGAACACACTGAAAGAACTGAGCAGAAATTCTGACAAATATTTCAATCTTTTCTTTGAGGTTTCGGCTTTTACTTGACTCAATGATCACGATTTATTCTCGCAAGTGAACAAAAAGTGACTTGTCAGTGTGGCCCTAACATCCCTTGGCGAAACTCAAATGAAAGACTTCGGTTTCCTTCTCCACTTTCCACACCTCGCAGGCGTTGCTACTTGCCGTCCCTTTTACAAACGTCACCAGGAAAAGTGTGGCACGTTCAAAAAAAAAAAATAAAAAAAAATAGACTTACACGTTTCCAGTTATTATCGTATCGTGGAGAGATGTCGTCACTTTGTATTCTCGACTTGACAATATCGTGCGAGGCAACGTGCCGCCAAAAGAGAGAAAGTTGGCGTCTGGAGAATGAGTAGAAAAGGATGTTGACTAAAAAAAAAAAAAAAAAAAAAAAAGTACAATTCATGAGATGACTCAATTTTAGGTTTGTCCTAAAAATGAGAGAAAAATGCTACATAAATATTGAGAGTGTCAACATTACTGTGCTCCTTTTTGCTCCAGTTATGTTACACCTGCAACACATCCAGGGGGGGACTTCCTGTCTCCTCTCAGTGATGGGGGGCCGCGAGGTGAGGGAAAAGCGCCGACAGTGCAGTTTTGTCGCGGCCTGATTGTTTTGACTACCGTGAAATACCGCCAGGGCGATCTAGTTGATAAGGGTCTACGTGAGCTGTAGACCAGGTGGAGCCTGCAAAGAGCCCACTTCCTGCCTTCTTTTCATTACAAACCGATCCAATCACGTATTCTGCTCTTTTGCGTATAAAACCTTTAAAAAAAAAAACCAACAGGACAGGAAAACGTAGACAACGTAAAAGACAACACAAAACAATTGAAAAAAAAAAGATCTAATCACTCAGGCCTCCGCCTTCTCTTTCTTTTTGTTCTTCTTCAGGAAGGACGGCGTGCGGAACTTCTTCTTCTTCTTGCCGTTGGGCGACTTGGAGGGCGAGCTCTCCTGGGACAGAACCTCCTCGATCTTCTCGCCCGGGCGCACCGTGATCGCCACGCCGTCCACGCCGCCGTGGAGCTGGCCGACGCGCTCGGACGGCTCGTGGTCTGCGTGGCAGTGGTTGTCTTTGCCGTTCGTCAGGCCCGAGTGGTTGGCTGTGAAGAGAAGAAGAAGAAGTGGAAGACATGTTATTCCTTTTCTGCCATTTTCTCTGGCAAGTTAGGCAAAAAAGTGCTTACGTCTGAAATGAAGGCGGAATCATTACTAATAGGGCGGACGCTTTTTAACGGTGTGAATGTCGTTGAAATCCATGAAAAAGATGACTCTTTTAAATTTCAAAAGGCAGTAAAATGATGTAGTGTGTGTATGCACGTTACAACAGCTTCTTCTTCCTGTGAATAATAATTCATACATGAAACTTTGTTCCACTTGTTTTTCCCTTGTGGATCAATAAAGTTTGTCTAAGTCTAATTACCCCCTTGATTGGTTTATACAGATTATACAGCTGTATAATTACTCGCCATACAGCAATAGATGACATCTGCCTATTACCTGACACCTGACACGTTAGCTACTTCTCTTTGTTTATAATGTTTATAATGTCTATTTCATACTTGCCAACCCTCCCGAATTTTCCGGGAGACTCCCGAAATTCAGTGCCTCTCCCGAAAACCTCCCGGGACAAATATTCTCCCGAAAATCTCCCGATTTTCAGCCGGAGCTGGAGGCCACGCCCCCTCCAGCTCCATGCGGACCTGAGTGAGGACAGCCTTTTTTCACGACGGGAGGACAACAAGGTGACAAGAACTAAATCATCCAGACTAGAGACAAATTGTAATATTATGTTTATCTTACCTATTTATTAATTTAAAAAAAAACAACAAAAAAAACATTTTTACTATATTTTGCTAAAAACATCACAATTAATTGTATTTTTTCTGACTCCTTATTACATCCAGCCATAGAATTAAAATAAACATATTTGAGATAATTAATTTTATATTATCATAATAATTCATTTAAAATGACCATATTTAATTATTAAAATAATTGCTTGTTTATCAACAACTTTAGCATTTTATTAATTCCATTTTGAAGCTCTCAGAAGCCAAGTTATGTTATATTCCTTAAGATTTATTTATGCAAGTTCGAAGTATCAATTATCCAAAGACAGTTTTGTTTGCATATTTTCAGGATGTAGATATATATATATATATATATATATATATTAGAGATGCGCGGTTTGCGGGCACAACCGCGGAGTCCGCGGATTATCCGCGGATCGGGCGGATGAAATTAAAAAAAATTAGGTTTTATCCGCGGGTCGGGTCAGGCGGTTGAAATTTAAAAAAAAAAGATTTTAAATAGATTCAGGCGGGTGGCAGTTAAACCAATTCGGAAATATATATACATAGTTAAATGTTGTTACCCACATACGAAAAACGAGCAGGCACCTGCAGCATATGCCACAACAGAAGAAAAAAAAAAGAAGAGATGGACACTTTTACGGAGCGGAGAAGGGACGCCTCGCCGGGGTCCGGGACCGAGGCCCCTTCCCCCGAGAGGGCCCCACCGGGAGCCGTAGCTGAGGCGATCCGCGAGAAGGGCCCGACGCACGTCCAGGGTCACCACCGCGCCCACCGCACCGACACCCCGCCTCGTCCGCCTTCGCCGCGGCCGGCGTCACGCGCAGCAGGTAAGCAGCTTACCTGCCCTCCATCCCCGTGGCCGGGGGCTCGTAACAGGGGTCACTCCGCGCGCTCTGCCCGCGCAGCTTACCTGCCCGCGCAGCTTACCTGCCCGCCACCCCTGTTGCCGGGGGCGCGTAACAGGGGTCACTCCGCGCGCAGTGCGCTCACGAAAGGGGTGGGTCTCACCCTGGTTGATATAGACAGCAGGACGGTGGCCATGGAAGTCGGAACCCGCTAAGGAGTGTGTAACAACCCACCTGCAGAATCAACTAGCCCTGAAAATGGATGGCGCTGGAGCGTCGGGCCCATACCCGGCCGTCGCCGGCAGCGAGACGCGCTTGGAGGTGCGCTCAGCGCGGCTCCCATATGATTGCGCACTGGTGTGCGTCTGGGTCGTGACAGCGTGGCACGCGAAAGTCTGTGCTGCATTGGATCAGTCTCCTTTCTTTAACAGGCAAAAGCTTTATAACCTCACTAATGCCTTGCATCGTCTATATTAGATATATAACAACGGGCGGGTGCGGGCGGATGCGGTTCTGATTAAATGTTACATCGGGTGGATGGCGGATGGTTGACGACTTTCTGATGCGGTTGCGGATGAAATAATTGCCTATCCGCGCATCTCTAATATATATATATATATATGTATGAAATACTTGACTTGGTGAATTCTAGCTGTCAATATACTCCCCCCCTCTTAACCACGCCTCCAACCACACCCCAACCCACCCCGACCACGACCCCCACCCTCCACCCCCCCACCTCCCGAAATCGGAGCTCTCAAGATTGGCAAGTATGGTCTATTTTCTATTTCCTGCTGGATCTACTCTCTATTTTATGCTGCTGCTGTCACATATACTGTATATACTGTAATATTGTACATGGTCATTGGTATACATTGTATATATATATATGTTATAGACACAATATAATATATCTGTATATATATTATTCTGTACACATATTATGTATATATTCGTATATATGTTAGATTTTTTTAATTTTTTTTTATCGCTATATTAGTCTATTTATACCTGCATTGTCCTTTCCATCCTTACACTTTCCATCATTGTAACTGAGCTACTGTGTTGAACAATTTCCCTTGTGGATCATTAAAGTTTGTCTAAGTCTAAGTCTAAGTCTAAGTCTTTATAGTCCTCTGCGTGACTTGCAATCCTCTTCCAAAACACTAGAGGACAGTGTTTTACTGAATGAGTTTAGCTTCTCGTGTGTAGTATTCTGAAGTAGAGATGTCCGATAATATCGGCCTGCCGATATTATCGGACGATATATGCTTTAAAATGTAATATCGGAAATTATCGGTATCGTTTTTTTTATTATCGGGATCGTTTTTTAAAATTTTTTTTATTAAATCAACATAAAAGACACAAGATACACTTACAATTAGTGCACTAACCCCCCCCCCCCCCCCCCCCCCCCCCCCATTGACACAAAAGGGTTGTTTCTTTCTGTTAGTAATATTCTGGTTCCTACATTATATATCAATATATATCAATACAGTCTGCAAGGGATACAGTCCGTAAGCACACATGATTGTGCGTGCTGCTGGTCCACTAATAGTACTAACCTTTAACAGTTAATTTTACTCATTTTCATTAATTACTAGTTTCTATGTAACTGTTTTTATATTCTTTTACTCTCTTTTTTTTCAAGAAAATGTTTTTAATTTATTTATCTTATTTTATTTATTTATTTATTTTTAAAAAGGACCTTATCTTCACCATACCTGGTTGTCCAAATTAGGCATAATAATGTGTTAATTCCACGACTGTATTTATCGGTATCGGTTGATATCGGTATCGATAATTAAAGAGTTGGACAATATCGGAATATCGGATATCGGCAAAAAGCCATTATCGGACATCCCTAGACTGAAGCGACATCCGCATCGTAACTGGAACTAATCATTTTTATCAACTTCAGATTGTTTTCTTGGTTTAAAAATAGAACAAGCACATTCTGAAATTGTACAAATCATGTTTTTTTTTTTTTACAATTACCTGTTGCGGTTAATAGTATATATACTTTATTTGTCGTTATTTATAGTTTCTGAATAAATTATGTGATAATGTTCATCAGTCAACTCATTGGTGTTAATGTTCAATCTATCAAGATAAAAAAATTATATCAAAAACAGATTATTGTTTGTTATTTATGTAGTTTGATCATTTTCCTCGACTGATGTATTAACATCATGTGGTTTGTTTTGTACATATGTAGCATCATCTACAAAGATACAAATAATTGCTATTGCGACATCTAGTGGACACATTTAGAACAGCAGTTTCTTTCATTCAAAAATTTCCGATTGATTTTTTATACTTAGCAAACTCATCCCGCGGGCCGGATAAAACCTGTTCGCGGGCCTGATCCGGCCCTCGGGCCGTACGTTTGATACCCCTGGGATAGACCTTTATTCATCCCACAAATGGGAAATTACATTGTTGCAGTACAGGTTTTTACATACAGTAACAGAAATCAAACGTTAAAAAAAAATAAATAAATAAAATTAAATACTATGAATTGCACACAAATATATGTATGTATCAGGGGTGTCAAACTCATTTTAGATGGGGGGGCCACATGGAGAAAAATCTACTCCCAAGTGGGCCGGACTAGTAAAATCACGGTACGATAACTTAAAAAAAAAAAAAGACAACTTCATATTGTTTTCTTTGTTTAAAAATGGAACAAGCACATTCTGAAATTGTACAAATCATAATGTTGTTGTTTTTTTTTTACGTTTGACACCCGATTTACCGCATTTTCCGCACTAAAAGGCGCACTGGACTATAAGGCGCACCTTCAATGAATGGCCTATTTTAAAACTTTGTTCATATATAAGGCGCACCGCATTATAAGGCGCATAGAATATACGCTACAGGAGAGGCTGTGGTTACGTTATGCATCCCATAGTTGCGAAACCTGTTGTGGCTCAATATTGGTCCATATATAAGGCGCACCGGATTATAAGGCGCACTGTCAGCTTTTGAGAAAATTGGAGGTTTTTAGGTGCACCTTATAGTGCGGAAAATACGGTACACGGTAATGATTTTAGGCTTGCTTTCTAAAGAGTATCGGCACAATTTGGAACACCCACTTTCAGTTCCAAAATGTGGGCGGGCGTGCGGACGTCGCCCGTAGTTTGTGTTTTGGTAACATATTCATCATGAATCAGGATATTTTCACACATATTTTGAAGGCATTATCAAAAATGTTGGCCAGATGCATTGTTGCAGGGTCTAGCAATACAACTCAAGAATCATTTTCCAAATGATGGGAATATGCGGAAAGTATGGACCTCTCCAGTTAAAATGGGAAACAGCCTGTTTAAATGAAGCTTTAATGTTGTGTGCTAATAAAGTGGCACTTTGTCTTTAACGGCTTGGTGGTGGGATTTTGAAAATCTAACTAAAGTCAGATGTTCCCTGGGACAGATGGAGAAGCCAGTTCTAGTTCGAACTAGGACACGGCGCATGAAAGCTGACTTGATGAGGATTTACAGGCCAACGCGTTCAACGCTGGCCCAGTAAACGTGTCACCCTGCTGGCTTGGATACACAAACGCTGTTACAGCACAGGTGTGAGCTTGTGCTCTGCATGTTTTATAACATGTCAGTGTAAAGGCCCCGGTGACCCGCTGGCCTAAAGAGGCTTTAAAAAGAGGGCAGACTACATCCTCTGTCCGCATGAGAACCTGCTGGCGTCACATCTGCTCGAGTGGGCTGGAAGCCGGTTAGAGAAAGCGAGGCACTGGTGTCTTACCCACTTTATAGCTGGAATCATGAAACATTTTACAGGCATTTTATGCACATTTTAGATTTAGTCATTGTGGCTGTAATCAACGTGACTTTTCCCAAATGTTCTCATCTGGTACAAAGTCCTGCACTTAAGTCCAGTCTCTGGTGTGCATGGACTTGATTACCAGCGCCATTTTCTCTGCAATACTGGCCTCATTACACCGAATTAACAATAAGTCTTTCAAAAAGAATATACAGTATTGTCATTAATATACTATAATTAGTTCCTTTAACCCAGGGGTGTCAAACGTACGGCCCAAGGGGCCGGATCAGGCCCGCGAACAGGTTTTATCCGGCCCGCGGGATGAGTTTGCTAAGTAAAAAAAATAACCTGAAATTTTTGAATGAAAGAAACCGCTGTTCTAAATGTGTCCACTGGATGTCACAATAGCAATTCTTTGTATCTTTATAGATGATGCTACATATGTACAAAATAAACCACATGATGTTAGTACATCAGTCGAGGAAAATGATCAAAATACATAAATAACATACTGTAATTTATCTTGATGGATTGAAAATTAACACCAACACATAATCTATTCAGAAAGTATAAATAACGACAAATAAAGATAGAATACTATTAACCGCAACATGTAAGTGTAAAAAAAACAACAACATTATGATTTGTACAATTTCAGAATGTGCTTGTTCTATTTTTAAACAAAGAAAACAACCGGAAGTTGTCTTTATTTTTAAGTTATCGTGCCGTGATTTTACCAGTCTGGCCTACTTGGGAGTAGATTTTTCTTCATGTGGCCCCCCGATTTAAAAATAGTTTGACACCCCTGCTTTAACCTTAAAAGTTATGTTTTTGCTTTTTAACACTTTCGAAAAGTAAGTCAAATCACTCAAATAAATGATAAATGATAAATGGGTTATACTTGTATAGCGCTTTTCTACCTTCAAGGTACTCAAAGCGCTTTGACACTATTTCCACATTCACCCATTCACACACACATTCACACACTGATGGCGGGAGCTGCCATGCAAGGCGCTAACCAGCAGCCATCAGGAGCAAGGGTGAAGTGTCTTGCCCAAGGACACAACGGACGTGACTAGGATGGTAGAAGGTGGGGATTGAACCCCAGTAACCAGCCAGTTGCAGGGAAACGTGCACTAATTACAAAATAATAGTTATTAATAAGTTAATAAAAGTTATTGGTATCGTTCTTGAGAAGCAGGAAGCTATCTGTGTCGAAGAAAAAACATCTTGCATCCCTAGTTTAATATAAGAAAATTTGGCGATATTAAGTTATTACCTCAATCAAAATATCAAAGAATAAAGAGTTAATTTACTCTATAATTTTGATTTGGAATTGAGCAATTATTTAATTCAGAAAATCCGAAGACATTGAGTTGACATTGTAACATGTCTATTAAAAATACAGTGGGAAAACTAGTTTTTGAGAAGTCTGTGCAACAAAACCCTTTTTTTCCCCCCCAGGTTACATTTCAACCTGAGGAAAAAAAATAGGTTGTCTTAAAAATGATGCATACAACAACTGACCTTGTTTCATCACAACTGTCTGACCCCACAGCGACGGCGTAAAAAATATGGATCCCCTGAGCCAGTGAACTGCTGCGGGTTAATTGTCACGCTCTGTGTGTGTGTGTGTGTGAGTATGTGTGCGTGTGTGTGTGTGTGTGTGTGTATTGTGCCGGGAGGTAAGCTGACAGGAAGTCGATCTGGTGGCATCGTTAATTTACAAGTTACGGAAGAGCTGCTCTATGAGGTAGTCGTGTTGGCGTCACACCTACTGTGATAATCATGCCAATACAAATAGAACAACAAAGAAATAGTTCACACATAAAACATGTATATTATATTGACATACCGTATTTTTCCGAGTATAAGTCGCTCCGGAGTATAAGTCGCACCGGCCGAAAATGCATAATAAAGAAGGAAAAAAAAAACATACATAAGTCGCACTGGAGTATAAGTCGCATTTTTTGGGGAAATTTATTTGATAAAACCCAACACCAAGAATAGACATTTGAAAGGCAATTTAAAATAAATAAAGAATAGTGAACAACAGGCTGAATAAGTGTATGTTATATGAGGCATAAATAACCAACTGAGAACGTGCCTGGTATGTTAACGTAACATATTATGGTAAGAGTCATTCAAATAACTATAACATATAGAACATGCTATACGTTTACCAAACAATCTGTCACTCCTAATCGCTAAATCCCATGAAATCTTATACGTCTAGTCTCTTACGTGAATGAGCTAGATAATATTATTTGATATTTTACCGTAATGTGTTAATAATTTCACACACAAGTCGCTCTTGAGTATAAGTCGCACCCCCGGCCAAACTATGAAAAAAACTGCGACTTATAGTCCGAAAAATACGGTACATGTAACTTTGATATTGGTATCTGATCAATATATACTAGTTCAGTGTTTTTCAACCTTTTTTGAGCCAAGGCACATTTTTTGCGTTGACAAAATCGAGAGGCACACCACCAGCAGAAATCATTAAAAAACGAAACTCAGTCGACAGTAAAAAGTCATCGTCGCAATTGTTGGATATGACTTTAAAGCATAACCAAGCATGCATCACTATAGCTCTTGTCTCAAAGTAGGTGTACTGTCACCACCTGTCACATCACACACTGACTTATTTGGACTTTTTTGCTGTTTTCCTGTGTGTAGTGTTTTACTTCTTGTCTTGCGCTCCTATTTTGGTGTCTTTTTGTCTTTTTTTGGTATTTTCCTGTAGCAGTTTCATGTCTTCCTTTGAGCGATATTTCCCGCATCTACTTTGTTTTAGCAATCAAGAATATTTCAGTTGTTTTTATCCTTCTTTGTTGGGACATTGTTGATTGTCATGTCATGTTCGGATGTACTTTGTGGACGCCGTCTTTGCTCCACAGTAAGTCTTTGCTATCGTCCAGCATTCTGTTTTTGTTTACTTTGTAGCCAGTTCAGTTTTAGTTTAATTCTGCATAACCTTCCCTAACTCACCTTTTGTTTATTTTTTGTTTAAGCATTATACACCCTTTTACCTGCACGCTGTTTACGATATCTACAAAGCAATTAGCTACTGGCTGCCACCTACTGATATGGAAGAGTATTACACGGTTACTCTGCCGAGCTCTAGACAGCACCGACACTCAACAACAACACATCATTTGCAGACTATAATTACTGGTTTGCAAAAAATATTTTTTTACCCCAAATAGGTGACGTTAGATCATCTCCCACGGCACACCAGACTGTATCTCACGGCACACTAGTGTGCCGCGGCACAGTGATTGAAAAACACTGTACTAGTTGATCAACAAAGGGAGTCAGATTCAGGGCACTACGGTGCCTGACTACACCTTTTAAAGATCAACTGGAATAAATAATAGTAACAAATCAACAAATGGTGCTAAAGCAAAGTGTCTTGCACACTGATCTGATTGTATAGGTGATAAAAACAATTATAAATATGAATTTAAACTACTTGCAAATACTGGGAAAATTGCATGTGTTGCCTGTCCCTGCCTCCCAAAATTAGACTTTACCATGAAATATAATAATTTCAATAAATAAGTAATTTAAATTAAATAACTTACTTAAATAAATAAGTTTTCTTTATATAAGTTATCTTCTTCCCACTCCCTTTCAGGCAAAACTGGACCATCATGCTTACATACTGCGCATTACCTTTTGCATTATATTAATTTATATTATTACGTGTTGTTAACCTTGTCCTTTTTTGTTTATGTCATTGCCTGAAATAAATTAATAAATGGAAAAAAAAAATGAAAATGAAAATTTCTCAGAATTTGTTGTGTGTTACTTCTCAATCCAAATATACTTTACGCTCACAATCGTAAAAATTTGCACTTTTTGGGAATTTTACCTATCGTTCACAAGCCTCTAGAGAGACAAGAACACAAATGTCTTTTTTTTATTTTAAAGATGATAAAAAAGGCTTGAAAAATTTGGCTAATAGGAATCACCATTGCAGCCTTTAAAGCCCTTGAAAACAACTTTAAAACCCTCCATCAATGTTTTATATACACACTGCAAGTCTATATAGAATGTAGTAACAGACACGTTCATAACAATATGTAATATTTACAATATTTACCGTATTTTGATCATTTGAATTATCTATGATTTCTTGATGAGGTGGCGACTTGTCCAGGGTGTACCCCGCCTACCACCCAAATGCAGCTGAGATAGGCTCCAGCACCCCCCGCAACCACGAAAGGGACAAGCAGTAGAAAATGGATGGGTGGATGATTTCTTCCGCACTTTTGATTTCTGTTTCCATAGCAGTGCACGTCTGACTTCTGGTAACAAATGCGTGTTCCTACTTCCGGAATCAAACACAAGTGTGTTTTCTAATCATGGCAAACTTGGTAACACAACAAAGACAACTATTTTTGGACAAATGAGGATTTTACAACGTTAAACTTTTGAAGCTAAACATACTGCTGCTTATAGAAGGGAGCACGAAGCAAGAGTGAGATGTAGGAGTGGACGAAAGACGGGAGAGGGGGATGAAAGTGATTTTGACGCTATAAATTTGGAATTTGGAGCCAAGCTATTTCGACATAAATGGAGTGCTTACCCAAAATCAACAGGAAACGTCCCCAGCCAGCTGGACCAAACAGACAACTGTCCTTCGAGTGAGTCACTTTAATATTGATCATGATACACGCCATGCGTGTTATTACAACTACAGTACATACGCTGTCCGGCTAGTTGCGTACAAACAAAACATGACATGTGGGCTAATACTTTACAGATACTGTAATATGATTGTTCAGTTTTTAGTCTGTACAAACTGGTGTTATCTTGCAGTGCTGTGCGTTACAAACTAAAACGCATTCTGTGCTGATTTAGAAGCTAGCTTATCTCTTGCCGTAGTTAGCTTTTGTCATGTCTGTGTGATCATGTTTTGTTTTAATCATGTTCGGTTTTGTTTTTGGACTTTTTGTGCACTTTTTTTGCTTTGTCACTATAGCAACCATTAGTTTTCACCTGTCACGTCACGCACCTGTTTCACGTTTTGAGTCACGCACCTGTTTTCACTAATCGTGTCTGTAGTATTTAAGTTAATTGTTATCAGTTTGTCTTTCTGGCGACATCCCACATTTATGCTCTGCACATTCCTGACACTTGTTTTCATGTCCATCGTTCATGCTGCTCCTTTAGTCCATGCCAAGTAAGTTTTTGTTTATTAATGCCACAGTTAGTGTGTTTCATTGTTCACAGTTTCTGCCTTTGTGCTATAGTCTTTTTGGTTTCATAGTTTGTTCTCCGCCACTGTGCGCGCTTTTCGTTTGTACTTTTTTGATAATAATAAATGATGTACTCACATTCCCGTCTCGCCCGAGCCAACTTTCCGTTGCCTTCTGGAAAAACTAAACCCAAGGACCAAGTCTTGACAGCTTTCATGGCTAATACCGTAGCATGCCGATGTGTTACTACGCTAGAAAAAGAGTTCCCCAGTGTTCGCTCTTACAATAACAATGTCGCTACAGTTTGGTTATTATACAGATTATGGAACGTAAATAAAGTATTGTTGACAGTTTCTGAATGCATTTCTTAAGTGATTTAGTGGTAGAATTCATTGCTCCTATTAGCTGCATTGCTAGCCACCTAGAATGAGCCGATTTTTACATGTTAGAATGCAAAAACAAAAAAAAACCTTTGTCTTCTTGTCTATCTTAATAAATGTGAATGATAGGCAAAATTCCAAAATAAGTGCAGTTCCCCTTTAAGTCATGTCCCAGGGTTTTCACTCAGTCCTGTTACTTTAAAGGGGAACATTATCACCAGACCTATGTAAGCGTCAATATATACCTTGATGTTGCAGAAAAAAGACCATGTATTTTTTTAACCGATTTCCGAACTCTAAATGGGTGAATTTTGGCGAATTAAACGCCTGTCTATTATTCGCTCTCGGAGCGATGACGTCACGTTGGGAAGCAATCCGTCATTTTCTCAAACACATTACAAACACCGAGTCAAATCAGCTCTGTTATTTTCCGTTTTTTCGACTGTTTTCCGTACCTTGGAGACATCATGCCTCGTCGGTGTGTTGTCGGAGGGTGTAACAACACGAACAGGGACGGATTCAAGTTGCACCAGTGGCCCAAAGATGCGAAAGTGGCAAGAAATTGGACGTTTGTTCCGCACACTTTACCGACCAAAGCTATGCTACGACAGAGATGGCAAGAATGTGTGGATATCCTGCGACACTCAAAGCAGATGCATTTCCAACGATAAAGTCAAAGAAATCTGCCGCCAGACCCCCATTGAATCTGCCGGAGTGTGTGAGCAATTCAGGGACAAAGGACCTCGGTAGCACGGCAAGCAATGGCGGCAGTTTGTTCCCGCAGACGAGCGAGCTAAACCCCCTGGATGTCTTGGCTCACACCTTCCCTTATGCCACCGAAGATGATCAAGAGAAGAATATCGACCCTAGCTTCCCTGACCTGCTGACATCAACTCCAAGCGGATGAGGGTATGTCTACAGAATATATTAATTGATGAAAATTGGGCTGTCTGCACACTCAAAGTGCATGTTGTTGCCAAATGTATTTCATATGCTGTAAACCTAGTTCATAGTTGTTAGTTTCCTTTAATGCCAAACAAACACATACCAATCGTTGGTTAGACGGCGATCGCCAAATTCGTCCTCGCTTTCTTCCGTGTCGCTGGCTGTCGTGTCGTTTTCGTCGGTTTTGCTTGCATACAGTTCAAACCGATATGGCTCAATAGCTTCAGTTTCTTCTTCAATTTCATTTTCGCTACCTGCCTCCACACTACAACCATCCGTTTCAATACATGCGTAATCTGTTGTATCGCTTAAGCCGCTGAAATCCGAGTCTGAATCCGAGCTAATGTCGCTATAGCTTGCTGTTCTATGCGCCATGTTTGTTTGTGTTGGCATCACTATGTGACGTCACAGGAAAATGGACGGGTGTATATAACGATGGTTAAAATCAGGCACTTTGAAGCTTTTTTTAGGGATATTGCGTGATGGGCAAAATTTTGAAAACAACTTCGAAAAATAAAATAAGCCACTGGGAACTGATTTTTAATGGTTTTAACCCTTCTGAAATTGTGATAATGTTCCCCTTTAACGCAAGGGTGTTCAAACTTATTCTAACGACGACTTTGACACATTTTGTACATTGAAGATATGAAAAGCAAATCAATGTTCATCTGTATATGCTAAACTACAGTAGGGAAGGGATTCATATATATGACGGATAACGCCACTCTACAAAGCAACTGATGCTGTGGTCAAAGTTAGAATTGCCACCAAACACATTTTTAAGATGTTCAACATTCTGGCGGGTTATGCGGATAGTGCACCCCCCTAATTCCTCACGTTTCACCTGTCAGGTAATAATTTTCCATCCTATTGTATTTGAAAAACAATTGTTATCTAAATTTGCTCCTATCGGTGATAAAGCAAACCGTTGTCATTGTTACAGTTTATCAATAATCAATAAGTAATTTATGTTCAGAACATGTCGAGGGCTAATAAAAAAAAAAATGCTGCGGGACACCTCTGCTTCAATGCATTACTATATGTGGCTATAGTTCATGGATTTTCTAATTGTATGCTAAAATTTGCTTTTATGCTAAAAAAAAAAAATCCCTCTTTATTATAGTGTGATCTTCAGATTAGAAACCTTGTATAAAATGAAATAAATTTGCTTGAGATACCAAACGAAGGTTAAAGAGGAACACTCATGCTAGGGCCTCACAAAAAAAAGAAGACATAAAACAATTAAAAAAAAAAAAATGAATAAACCAAAACAAGGCATTCTCTTCTTCAGGTAAATTGCCTTTAATATCCCGATTAGGCAGATTAAAGGTACATAAAGACATGCGGTAGTAAATATTGAAGGCATTTCAACTGAAGAAGAAAATGCTTTAGTTTTATCGCAGTTTTGTACACATTTTGAGTAGTTTAATATGTAACGTCAGATTTAGAGTTGGAAAAAGAAACAGACATTTTAAGTTCATATTAAAAGAGTGTGATATTGTAAGGCCATTTGTGCTGATATTGTTTACATCATTGCAGTGACTCTCAAACTGTGGTACGACAAAGAAGTCAGTAAAAATGTACAGTATATTGAGTTTCATTGTTTTTGATGTTTGTGCATTGTGTGTAAATATTAAACATACTTGTTAAATAAAACCTCTGCCTTTGTTTTAATTTTAATACTTCGGCCTACTACGCTACTGTATTTTAATGTTGGTCATTACGGTGGTACTTGGAGAGAAAAGTTTGAGAACCACTGCATCATTGCATTAAATGTACAAAACCCAAAACCAGTGAAGTTGGCACGTTGTGTAAATGGTAAATAAAAACAGAATACAATGATTTGCTTATGCTTTTCAACCTATATTCAATTGAGTAGACTGCAAAGACAAGATCATTAATGTTTGAACTGGAAAACGTTATTTTTTGCAAATATTAGCTCATTTGGAATTTTATGCCTGCAACATGTTTCAAAAAAGCTGGCACAAGTGGCAAAAAAGACTGAGAAAGTTGAGGAATGCTCATCAAACACTTATTCGGAACATCCCACAGGTGAACAGGCTAATTGGGAACAGGTGGGTGCCATGATAGGGTATAAAAGCAGCTTCCATGAAATGCTCAGTCATTCACAAACAAGGTTGGGGCGAGGGTCACCACTTTGTGAACAAATGCGTGAGCAAATTGTCTAGCACTTTAAGAACAACATTTCTCAACGAGCTATTGCAAGCAATTTAGGGATTTCACCATCTACGGTCTGTAATATCATCAAAAGGTTCAGAGAATCTGGAGAAATAACTGCACGTAAGCGATGATATTACGGACCTTCAATCCCTCAGGCGGTACTGCATCAAAAAGCCACATCAGTGTGTAAAGGATATCACCACATGGGCTCAGGAACACTTCAGAAAACCACTGTCAGTAACTACAGTTGGTCGCTACATCTGTAAGTGCAAGTTAAAACTCTACTACGCAAAGCCATTTATCAACAACACCCAGAAACACCGCCGGCTTTGCTAGGACCGAGCTCATCTAAAATGGACTGATACAAAGTGGAAAAGTGTTCTGTAGTATTGACGAGTCCACATTTCAAATTGTTTTTGGAAACCGTGGAAGTCGTGTCCTCCGGAACAAAGATGAACAGAACCATCCGGATTGTTATAGGCGCAAAGTTCAAAAACCAGCATCTGTGAGGGTATGGGGGTGTATTAATGCTCAAGGCATGGGTAACTTACACATCTGTGAAGGCACCATTATTGTATTGTTGCCATTAAGTTGTAAGTTAATGATTATATGCAAAAAACAATTAAGTTTCTCAGGTCAAACATTAAATATCTTGTCTTTGCAGTTTATACCAGGGGTCGGCAACCCGCGGCTCTAGAGCCTCTTTAGCGCCACCCTAGTGGCTCCCTGGAGCTTTTTCAAAGATGTATGAAAAATGGAAAAAGATGAGGGGAAATTTTTTTTTTTTTTTGTTTTAATATGGTTTCTGTAGGAGGCCAAACATGACACAAACCTCCCTAATTGTTATAAATCCCACTGTTTATATTAAACATGCTTCACTGATTCGAGTATTTGGCGAGCGCCGTTTTGTCCTACTAATTTTGGCGGTCCTTGAACTCACCGTAGTTTGTTTACATGTATAACTTTCTAGGACGTGTTTTATGCCACTTCTTTTTCTGTCTCATTTTGTCCACCAAACTTTTAACGTTGTGCATGAATGCACAAAGGTGAGTTTTGTTGATGTTATTGACTTGTGGGGAGTGCTAATCGGGCATATTTGGTCACTGCATGACTGCAAGCTAATCGATGCTAACATGCTATTTAGGCTAGCTATATGTACATATTGCATCATAATGCCTCGTTTGTAGCTATATTTGAGCTCATTTAGTTTTCTTTAAGTCCTCTTAATTCAATTTATATCTCATGACACACTATCTGTATGTAATATGGCTTTTAATTTTTTGCGGCTCCAGACAGATTTGTTTTTGTATTTTTGGTCCAATATGGCTCTTTCAACATTTTGGGTTGCCGACCCCTGCTCTATTCAATTGAATGTAAGTTGAAAAGGATTTGCAAATCATTGTATTCTGTTTTTATTTACGATTTACACAACGTGCCAACTTCACTGGTTTGGGGTTTTGCATATGTTAATGTGTTGTACTGCTTCTGACCAACATAACTGATATTAGATTGTATTTATTTTGTGTTGTCTTGGCCCAATGAGTGATGGCCAACAACAG